>NC_134404.1:259441968-259741968 GCF_038048845.1 Mixophyes fleayi
CAGCTCACCGTTGATGCATTAGCTGAGCAGGGTGGAACAGAGACAGAGATGATGCACAGGCAAGCAGCTGGGTAACAGTTACCAGGGGTAGCAGAGGGAGGAAAAGACAGGCCAGTTCTGAGCTAAGCAATCCTAGCAGATTTGCCAGATTGGATGAAGATACTGTGGAAGGCAGTTCAGAATTGGTAGAGTTGGGTGACACTGCTTCCTCTAGCAACCAGGGGAACGGTCTCTCCAGCATAGAGGGGACGAAAGTTACTCAGGGACCCATGTAGATTGTGGTGGTAGGGGATTCAATTATTAGGAAGGTAGATAGAACAATCTGTTACCGGGACCGTGCATGCCGAACAGTGTGTTGTCTCCCCAGGGTGCTCGGGCTCGGCATATTGCGGATCAAATGGACATATTGTTGGAAGGGATTGGGAATGACCGGCGGATTTGGTGCATGTTGGCACTAATGACCGATTTAGAGGAAGATGGGGTGTCCTAAAGAATGATTTCAGGAACATGGGTCGCAAACTTAATGCAAAGACATCCAAGGCAGTATTTTCGGAAATACTGCCCGATGCCACACACTAGTCCAGGGAGGCAGTGGGAGATTAGGGAGGTTAATGTGTGGCTAAAAGATTGATGTAGGAAGGAGGGTTTTGGATTCTTGGAGCACTGGGCTGATTTCTCGGTCAGTTGCCATCTTTATTGTCAAGATGGTTTGCACCTGGATTAGGAGGGGGCTGCTGTGCTAGGGGAGAGTATGGTTAGAAGGTTAGAGGAGATTTTAAACTAGGCTCTGCGGGGGGGGTGGGAAGCAAGTATTTATGGGATAGACATTGAGAGTAGTAAGGAGGAATTTCACAAGAGTCAAGGGGGTGGAGAGAGGGGGAAAGGGAAGCATAGCCAATAAGGAGAGGCCCTTTTTAAAGCAAAAAGAAATAACTAAGGGAGGCAATAGATTTAAGTGTATGCTTGCAAATGCAAGAAGCCTGACAGGTAAAATGGGGGAGTTAGAGCTAGTAGCATTAAATGAGCAGTATGATGTTATAGGTATTACGGAGACCTGGTGGGATGATACACATGATTGGGCAGTCAACTTGGAAGGCTATACTCTCTTCAGGAGGGATAGGGTAAATAAAAGGGGAGGAGGAGTATGTCTTTATATTAAGCCAGAGTTAAAACAAAGTATTCAGGAAGTTATTTACGAGAATATTGGTGATAAAATAGAGGCATTGTGGGTGGAAATATCCAGTGGAGGAAAAAGTTCAGAAAGTTGCCGATAGGGATATGCTATAAACTGGCAGATATTAGTATGATCGCGGAAGCCCAACTTCTACAGCAAATTAAAAAGGCTACACAACTAGGTCAAGTTTTAATTATGTGGGGATTTTAATTATCTGGACATTGATTGGAGTACTTAGACCTGCAATGCAGCTAGGGGAAATAGGTTTCTGATCATGCTAAAAGACCATTACATGTCCCAATTAGTAGACTAGAAACTGGACTATACTGGACCTAGTAATAACAATTCATGTAGATGTAATATCAAATATTCCAGAAAGGGAACACTTGGGAAACAGTGATCATAATATGACTTTTCAGTAAGGAGGAGGTTGCAGTAATCGAGGCGGGAGATGATGAGAGCGTGGATGATAGTTTTGGTGGCATCTTGAGAGAGGAAGGGACGAATGCGGGTGATGTTGAGGAGTTGGAAGTGACAGGCTTGGGCGAGGGATTGAATGTGGGGGGCAAGAGAGAGAGAGGAGTATAGAGTGACACCCAGGCAGCGAAGTTGGGTGACAGAGGAGATGGTGGAGTTGTTAACAACGATAGAGAGGTCGTGGTGGGATGGGAGTCTGGACGGGGGAAAGACAATGAGTTCAGTTTTAGAGATGTTAATTTTAAGAAATCGCGAAGACATTCAGGAGGAAATGGCTGAAAGGCAGTCAGAGACATGAGAGAGGAGGAAGGAGGAAAGATCAGGAGAAGAAATATAGAGTTGAATGTCATCAGCATAGAGGTGATACTGAAGACCGAAGGAGGAGATGAGAGCACCAAGGGAGGAAGTATAGAGCGAGAAGAGTAGAGGGCCGAGAACAGAGCTCTGAGGGACTCCTACAGGGAGAGGGGATGGGGTGGAGGAAGAGCCAGGCATGGATACAGAGAATGAGCGGTTAACAAGGTATAAGGTGAACCAGGCTTGGACAGAACCAGAGAGGCTGAAAGAGAGAAGAGTTTGCAGCAGGAGGGGGTGGTCTACAATGTCAAAGGCTGCGGAGAGGTCGAGGAGGATGAGTAGGGAGAAGTGACCCTTGGATTTGGCTGATAGGAGATCATTAGTAACTTTGGCCAGGACCGTTTCGGTGGAGTGGAGGGGGCGGTAGCCGGATTAGAGAGGGTCAAGGAGGGAGTTGTCACAGAGGTGTCTGGTGAGGCGGCTGCAGACAATTCGCTCAAGTACCAACAAACCTCCCTATCGCACCAGGAAAAATCCTATAAATTCCAGATGGAAATCAGACTTCTTTCTCAATCTCAAATGTTAAATATAATGGCTTCACATCTGGAGATATTTGAATTTGTGTAGGGTGCACCTAAGTAGAGAAAACAACTAGAAAACACCTTATGTGTTTTAGGGGCACTCAGAGGATAATGGAAATATATAAAACGTAATCAAATTTTATTAGTATAAATTAAAATAGTATAACTTGAGTATGAATAGAAGTAGTGAAATATTAAAACCAAGTAATTGACAAAATGAACCAAAATGGAACTCTGTTAAAATCGATAGGTAATCTATCGAAAACGCGCTGCCTCTCCAATAATATATCTCAATTTGCAGGAGTGGGTGCTGAGCAAAAAATTTTTTTAGGATACGTGTGGCTGAGTAATCTATTTCCCCTCAATATCAATAATATGGGGTTAGCAACTAATTCATACTCAAGTTATACTATTTTAATTTATACTAATAAAATTTGATTAAGTTTTATATATTTCCATTATCCTCTGAGTGCCCCTAAAACACATAAGGTGTTTTCTAGTTGTTTTCTCTACTAATTCGCTCAAGTACTTTGGAGGTATAGGGGAGAAGAGAGATAGAGCGATATTTCACAAGAAAGGTGGGGTCAAGGTTGGGTTTCTTGAGGATAGGAGAGATAAGCGCATATTTGAATGAGGGGGGGGGGGACTACGTCAGAGGAGAGTGATAGGTTGAAAAGGTGAGCGAGGTAAGAGCAGGCAGTAGGAGAGAGCAAAGGAGGTGAGAGGTGATGGGATCAAGAGGACAGGTAGAGGGTGGAAAGGGAAAGAATAAGGGAGCGAACTTCCACATCTGATGTAGGGGTGAAGGAGCACCATAGCTGGTTGATAGAGGGCGTTGAAGCGATGAGGGTGGCGGGAGAGGGATGGGAGGAGGAGATGTTCCGTCAATTTTAGAAGAGAAAAAGGTGGCGAAGTCAGAAGAGGAGAGGGAAGGCGGGAGAGAGCAGGGAGTTGAAGGTAGCAAAGAGGCGGTGGGGATTGGAGGACTGAGAAGAGATGAGAGACTTAAAGAAGGATTATTTAGTAAGGGACAGGGTAGAGCAGAAAGAAGAGAGGATAAATTTAAAGTGAAGGAAGTCAGCTAGTAACGAGATTTACTCCAGAGGCGTTCAGCTGTGCGAGAGCACCTTTGGAGGAAGCGGGTGAGTTTGGAGTGCCAGGGTTGGGGAATAAGGCGGCGGCGAGAAGAGGCCGGGGCGACAGTGTCTAAGGCAGTAGAGAGGGATTGGATGTAGAGGGAGGACGCCTGGTCAGGGCAGGCCCAAGAGGAAAGAGGTGAAAGGAGAGTTTCAAGAGAGGAGGAGAAAAGGTTGGGGCAATGGTATCAAGTTTACGCCTGGCGAGGGTGGCTTTAGGCAAGGATGGAGCAGAGGAGGAGGACAGAGTGAAGGAGAGGAGATGGTGGTCAGAGAGTGGGAAGGGAGAGTTGGAGAAGTCAGAGAGATTGCAGAGATCAAAGAAGACAAGGTCGAGGGAGTGACCAAGACAGTGGGTGGGGGAGGAGGTCCACTTAGTGAGGCCAAGGGAGGAAGAAAGGGTGAGAAGTTTGATGGTTGCAGGGTCAGAACAGTTGTCAATAGGGATATTAAAGCTGCCAAGTATAACGGAAGGAAGGTCGGAGGAAAGATAGTGGGGGAGCTAGGCAGCAAAGTAGTCAAGACACGGAGGTGGATGGGGGAAAAGAGCCGGATGGAGTGTACTTCAAAAGGAGAAGGAGAGGGAAGTAAAGTGGGAATGACCCAAAAAGTGCAGCTAGGGGATAGGAGGCGGCCCACTCCACCTCCTGGACGCTCATCTGGTCTGGTGGAGTGGGTGAAGGAGAGGCCTATATAAGAGAGAGCGGCAAGAGAGGCAGTATCAGAAGAAGCAAGCCAGGTTTAGGTGATGGCAAAAAGATTGAGAGAGTTGGAGATGAAGAGGTCATGGATGGAGAACAGTTTGTTACAGACGGACCTATATTTCCAGAGGGCACATGAAAAAGGGAGGGAGGGAAGAGGGGAGATGTGAATGAGATTATCATGGTTGATGGAGCGAGGGGGAGGATGAGAGATGGGACAGTGAGAGTTAGGCCATAGAAGCAGGCTAGGGAAGAGGATGGGTATGGGAAAGGAGCGAGGCGGCATGATGAGAGACAGGGGCAGAGAGAATGGCCAGAGGAGGCAGGGGAGGGGTGAGGGAGTAACACAGAGGAGGTGAATGCAGCAAAAGGGAGACCATAGTGGAACAGAGCGAATTAGAAGCCTAGTTCTTTAAGGACTGACAAACAGAATAAAACACTGAGTAGGACAATAGAGGGCAATAGAACAGAGTACAACAGAAAGGCAGTTGCAAAGACAATATAGAGTGCAGTAGACATTAAAATAAAATGAAATAAAAGTACAATAAAATTTAAATTAAAATAAAATAGGTTAAGGTGACCGAATGGTAAATTGAATTTAGATACATGGTGAAAGGGGTAATGGAAGACTGCAGAGAGCAGGTACCAGATGTTGAGGAAAAAGACCATGGGAAACAGGCAAGTCCAGGCAGAACACGGGTCACATGTAGTCGCCGGAGCAGGAGTGGTCCGGAGGGACAGTGATCAGAAGGGACCAGAATTCAGGTGAGATGAGAGATCCAGAGTGTCACAGAGATAAGGTAGGTCAAGAGTACAGGTGACCTAAGATCAGCGAGTCCCGAGATGAGGTAGGTCCAGGAAGCAGGAGGGCCCAGAGTTCAGGAGGGCCCAGAGTTCAGGAAGGCTAAAAGGACTAGCTGGGTCCAGAGTTCAGGTGGGCCCAATAGGACTAGGTGGGGGCCCGAGGTTAGGGGGAGGTATGGCTGCGTGAGTGTCTGTGTGTGGACCAACACAAGGGGAGAGAAGGGGGTTGTGCAAGCACACAGCTACCGAGAGAGGGGTACTGGTGGGGGCAATGAGCAGAGGAGACCCAGTGGGAGAAGGGGAGGGAGATAACAAACTACCCACTAACCAGTGGAGAGAAGGCAGCGTGGAGAGGCTTCTGTTCGGCAGCTGGAGAGAACATCAGGACCGGAGCAGAGCAGCGTGGAGAGCGGCTTCTATGGGCAGCTGGAGACAGCATCAGGAACTGTAGCAGAAGGATCTGGGGCTGGAGCTGGAGCAGCAGGCGTCAGGACCGAAGCGGCCAGAGACAGAGTCAGGGCCGGAGCAGCGGCACCAGTACAGGCGGAGGAGAAACAGCAGGACACAGGCGGTGAGGGATGGTGACGCGGAGGTCGGAGACCCGACGTGGCAGCGTAGCGGTCAGAGACAGCGTCAGGACAGGAGCCGGAGCAGCACTTGGAATCCGGAGACCAGAGAGGTAGACTTCAGGCGGAGAGAGGAGCAGCGGTCGGCATCAGGGTCATCAGAGCGGGAACGGAGGGAGCACAGCGGCAGACGAGGAAGTATTCAGTATTACTTGGTGCTCAGTAAGATTATTAGTGGAAAGAATTATATACCACCGCACCAGGTATTCACATATCCAGTCTAATATTTCATCATTCATGTAATTATCTTATGACTGGAATGGTGCACCTTTAACATGTAGGACAATTCAGATTAAGAAACAGAAGTGATAGAGGAAAACATGTCTCGTAGGGGCACTCAGTGATAATGTAAATATACCTTTTATTAATTCAATTTAAAATATTCATGCAATGTTCCCAAAAATAAACCTGAGTATCATTAGCAGCGAAATAAAAAAAGAAAATAAAATTGTGATAAAGTGAAAAATAATAAAAAAAAATATTGATTAAAATTGTTAATAAATGGCAAGAACTTGCCTCGCTGTGTTTTATTCTTATTCTATATATTCTTAAATATGATTCTATATTTGGAAACCTCACGCTGCAGATTACCTGTATTGATATGCAGGTTTAAGGTCAACCAAATATACCAAATATAAAACAACAGAGCGAGGCTTGGCAATTTCTTGCCATTTTATTAACAATTTTAATCAATATTTTTTTTTTTATTATTTTTCACTTTATCACAATTTTTTTTCTTTTTTTATTTTGCTGCTAACGATACTCAGGTTTATTTTTGGGAACATTGCATGAATATTTTAAATTGAATTAATGAAAGGGATATTTTAAGATTATTAGTGGGAATCACCTTGTGAGGTATAGGTCATGTCAAACTAATCTAATTAGTTTCTACGATGAAGTTAGTGGGAACTTAGACCAGGGCAGCACAGTAGATGTGGTCTACTTAGATTTTGCAAAGGCCTTTGATACAGTGCCACACAAGAGGTTGCTTTACAAAATAAGGGAACTTGGTCCAGGAAACAACATTTGTACTTGGATGGAAAACTGGTTAGAGAATAGGGAACAGAGAGTTGTGATAAATGGAACATTTTCTAATTGGTCAAAAGTTTTAAGTGGCGTACCTCAAGGTTCCGTGCTGGGGCCACTTCTTTTCAATATATTTATTAATGACATTGGTGATGGTTTAGAGCAGGGGTGTCCAACCTTTTAGCTTCCCTGGGCCACATTGGCAGACGACGAGTTGGTTTGGGCCGCACATAAGATACACTAACAATAACGATAGCTGATCATCCAAAAAACCATAGAAAACATAGTTAACATATATATATATATGAGAAAAAAGGTGATTTTATATATATCACTTTTTTTTTCAAATCCCCCTATACTTACCTTTCAATCGCCCTGTTCAAAAAATCCTCTCTAGTTTTTATACTATAATCACTTTTTGTATTGTTTCGATGCAATATCAATAAAGTGCATTTAAGCCAGGCATTGTATATCAGGGTGCCCTGACCAGGCCTGCGGTACCTGACATATACACCACTGTGACCCCAAATTGTGACCTGTTTTGCTAATTACACCACTATGTTAGTTAAGGGATAACAACTTATAATGGGCCAAAGAGAATAATATATAATGCCCCATTAGTAATACAAGTAGAAGTATGTAGCAGGGAGATAAGGTCCATGATGCTACAGGACCAGGTGACTTTTATTCACTGGTCAGCGTCCCTTGAAATAATAAAAAAAATCCCCCTTAACTTACCTTTTAATCGGCTTGTTCTCCTGTCCTCTTCTCTTTTCTCCAATTCTGTGCTGCTGATTGTTCTTCTCGCGCGGGTGACTCCTCTGTGCTGCGCTCCGCAATGGATGTTGGGCGTGATGACATCACGCCAGACATTCACTGCGAGCACCGCACAGAGGAGGAGACAAGGGAGGGAGTCGGAGTACCAGCTGACGTGACCGAGTGACCGCAAGGTAAGTATTTTCTTTTCTTTTTTTTGCAGGATTTTTTTTTTCAATGAACAGTGCTGCCCCCTTGCCACAACTAAAACTCCTTCTGGGCCACATTTACAGGCGTGCTGGGCCGCATGCGGCCCGCGGGTTGGACAACCCTGCTCTAAATCATTTAATAAGGTTTGGGCGCCATGGACCTCATACTTCCAAATCCAAACTCCTTTCGTCATGTGATTCTACAACATCACTCCAACTGGATCCTTTCTTCCTTTCCCTATTTCATCCTTCCCATCTCTTTTTTCCAGATTCTACTCCACTTCTTCCTTTCTCTTATTTTCAGGCGGTCCGCCACGCCGCCTTCCCTCCTTACTCTCCTCTGTCTAACTTCTCTCTCTGAAGTTGCCGCTTTCCTTATTGGAAATTCGGGTCAACATCCTTACCAATATTCTTTTCTAATAAGACGCTATATGTATTAATGCATGTGTATTCCTCAACTGTTTTTATCATTTACTCATTTTATCATTGCTATACAGAATGTAACTTTCTATTGACCCTTACAAAAATAAAATCTTAAAAAAAGAAGACAAAGTGTTAGACAAATTTTTAGCGGAAAAGTGTATTCAGGGATAGAACTGATAATTAAAATATAGGATAGTGGTGGATATAGGGAGAAAATAGGACTGCAATATAGGGTCTGGAGGGATTTTTCCAGATTGAAACAGATTGATGGTTGATTAATCTGGATCAATTTCAAATATAAGTGAGGGTTCGCAGGAGATTCAAAATAGGTTGAACTTGATGGACTGGTGTCTTTTGTCAACCTCATCAACTATGTTACTATTAAATATTGAAGGCCACAGACTTCGAGTAATTGATTTTAAAGTTGGAAAGTTCTCCAAAGGTAAGGAATTCAGACATTAGGTTCGGGATTGAGATTACAGGGTTCGTGACGATAGCAAAAAGGTCGTCTGCAAAGAGTGCTAGTTTAAATTCTTTATCTCCCATCTGCAGTCCAGATATATTCGGATTTGTGCGATGGCTTCCATACATAAGATGAAAATCATTGGGGATAAGGGGCAACGCTGTCTCGTTCAGTTTGTAATCCCAACTGAGTCTGACAAGTCTCCACTGACTTTAATCTTAGCTGTCAGGTGGGAATATTAAGTTTGAATCCACTCCAAACCCAATGGGCCCAAACCCATGTGGCTGACTATGAGCAGCATTAAGTCCCAGCTTGATTGAATGCTTTTTCTGCGTCTGTAGACAGCAGAATCGTTGGCGCATTAGTGGATGAGGCGAACTGAACCAGGTCAATTATTTTTCTGGTATTGTTACATGTCTCGCGGCCCAGGACAAACCCTACTTGATCAGAATGGACCACCCGAGGCAGGAGCAGCTTAAACCTATTGGCTATAAGCATGGCATATGATTTTGTTTCCACATTGAGCAATGATATGGGCCTATAGATGGGGCATAATATAATGCTGGGTCTTTCCCTTCTTTGGGCAATACTGTGATATGGGAATAGAGGGAAAAATGGATTGTGTTGAGACAGAGTTGAAGGCCTGGAGCGTAATTGGGAGCAATTTAGCTTTAAAAGTTTTGTAATAAGATACTGTAAAGCCATCTGGACCCGGACTTTTCCCTGAGGATGTCGTCTTATTTGCCTCCTCTAGTTCCTCCATGGTAAAGGGTTCTTCCAACATTTGTACATACTCTGCCTTAAGTGTGGGGAAATTAATCTGTTTGAGATAAGTGGCTATATGTTCCTGTTTGAGTGAGCATTCTGTTAGATGCGAGTCATTGTTAAGGTTATAGTTTAGAATAGTATGTGTGAAATGACGCGGCTATGTCTGATGAGGAGATGCAGTGTTTCCCCTTTTCTGCTTTAATGTGTGGAATATACAAATGAGCTCTTTGGTCTTCTAGCAGAAGACCTGCCTGCGCTCCTGCTAGAAGTTTACCCGCTTGTCTCCCCACTGATAAAATTTGTTGCGACAAATTTAATCTAGTTTTAGGTTATCTGACATTAACTTGTTCAGCACCGTTCTCGTTTCTGCTGGTTCAGCTAAGTGTGGTAGATTCTAGGGAGGCTTTATGTCTCATTTCAAGGGATTTAATTCTCTTAAGGAGAGTATCACACTGGGCAAGCTTTTGTTTTTTCATAAATATGCCTAGTTGGATGAATTTTCCCCGAATTACACATTTGTGTGCCTCCCTCACTGCAAATTTTAGACATGTCGTTGAGCTGTGTATACCCATCTATTGTTGTCTCCATTTGTGATTTACTAAAAGATTGTCACTGGCCACTACCCCCCCCCATCTGTGGACTAGGCGTCCATATCAGCTATAAAGTGTTAAGGCTTACATTGATTTATGGTGCAATTGGCCTGCTAGGGGCTGGCGTGTACAGATGTGGAAGGTGCACTTGTGGTAATAACAGTTTGTAAGCTGGAGTCACTTTGGACTTCCTCTGATAATTCTAGTAGTAACAGAGCTGAATGAATTGAAAAGCCAGACAATATGTGGTTTGCAAAGTCACAGGCATTTAAAGTATAAATAATAAGTTTTATCAATCTGTGCAGTATAGAAACGTAAATCAAAAAGTACATGAGTTTGGCGATATTATTTGCCTGACAGCAGGAGTTTCATACGAAGGGAGCCTGTTTGCACACAAGGTAAGGCCTGAGGGGTTTGGAATTGGTATGTTCTCACACTATAGTAGGTAAACCTTCCTGGTAGGTAGTGGCACCAGGTTGTCAGTTGGATTCTAGGTCCAGTAGTGCATCCCTCAGTTTATGTCTGACGGTTCCTTCTGGCAGATGCGTTTTACTGTGCTGGTAGTCTGGGTGTCAGGAGGCAATGAAGGTGTGTAGCTTATTGAGGGTGGCAGGTGAGGAGCCCAACTCTGCACCGAGTGCTTAGTCAGTTCCGGCAGTCTGGCTGGGGAGTCTTGCAGACTCTCTAGTATCCTCCCCCAACGTGTGTAATTCTGGCTAGGATGCGATGGATGCCAATAAAATAATACAATACTCAGCAGGGATGGATGGGGGTGTTCTTGGCACCCTGCAGCTCTGGCCTGGTGATTAAGCAGGAGTGTGTGGTGGGCACGGTTCTATGATCACCTGGACGCCATTTTCACACCAGACTCCGGCCGTGAATTCAGACCCTGCAAACGGTCTATGGGTCGATTGTTTATTTCAATGAATTCTCAGGGAGAGCGAGGCTGCTGTAACTAGCTGCCAGCTCACTTTTGAGGTGGGGGAGACCCTGACAATAGTGCAGTTTATGCTTCAGACAGCGGAGCTCACAGGTCCTGCGTCTCCATCACGCTGGAAAAGGCATTGTTAGTCACCAAACTGTTCTTGGATGGTTGGGAGATGTTGCTCTTTGAGGATATTTTGGTACCATTCCTTATTCATGGCTGTGTTCTTAGGCAACAATGTTAGTGAGCCCACTTCCTTGGCTGAGAAGCAACCCCACACATGAATGGTCTCAGGATGCTTTACTGTTGGCATGACACAGGACCAATGGTAGCACTTACCTTTCCATCTCTGGATAAGCTTTTTTTTCTAGATGTCCCAAACAATCTAAAAGGGGATTCATTAAAGAAAATGACTTCACCCCAGTTTTCAACAGTCCAATCCCTGTACCTTTTGCAGAATATCAGTCTGTCCCTGATGTTTTTCCTGGAAAGAAGTGGCTTCTTTGCTGGCCTTCTTGACACCAGACCATCCTCCATAAGTCTTTGCATCACTGTGCATGCAGATGCACTCACACCTGCCCGCTGCCATCCCTGAGCAAGCTCTGCACTGGTGGTTCCCCGATCCTGCAGCTGAATCAATTTTAGGAGACAGTCCTGGCGCTTGTTGGACGTTCTTGGGCGCCCTGAAGCCTTCTTCACAACTATTGAACCTCTCTCCTCGAAGTTCTTGATGATCCGATAAATGGTTAATTTAGGTGCAATCTTACTGGCAGCAATATCCTTGCCTGTGAAGCCCTTTTGGTGCAAAGCAACGATGACTGGACGTGTTTTCTTGCAGGTAACCATGGTTAACAAAGGAAGAACAATGATTTCAAGCACCACCCTCCTTTAAAGCTTCCAGTCTATTATTCTTACTCAATCAGCATGACAGAGTGATCTCCAGCCTTGTCCTCGTCAACACTCTCACCTGCATTAACAAGAGAATCATTGACCTGATGTCAACTGGTCCTTTTGTGGCAGGGCTGAAATGCAGTGAAAATGATGTTTTTGGGATAAAGTTCATTGTCATGGCAAAGAGGGACTTTGAAATTAATTGCAATTCATCTGATCACTCTTCATGACATTCTGGAGTATATGCAAATTGCCATAACAAAAACTGAGGCAGCAGACTTGTAAAAAATAATATGTGTCATCCCCAAAACTTTTGGCCATGACTGTATGTGTGTAAAACTGTATGCAACATTTAATTTCTGCCCTCTCTTGTATTTCACTACCACATTTATTTTCTTTTAAGGACTGGGAGGCTCACTGCACAAGAACTGGGATAGGTTCACTGAGCATGACAAGAGCAGAAAAGCACTCTGCATGTATGCCAGAGATGCATTGACCACTGTATTAAAGATTTTGTTTTCCACTAAAAATGTATTATGTCTATATTAAAGGGGGGGGGGGCGCATATTACAGAGTGGTGGCTCTTTCATTGATTAAATGTATTATTCTAATTTATTATGACTAAGGGCAATGTGTGGCCCTTTTCTCCTTGGGGGGGTTACATTGTGTAGTTCTGAAAATTACAACTCAAAAAATAAAAGAAACTTCATTTCCATATGAATAGATTTCTACGGTTTATTTAAGAGCTCAGCATTCCTTAAAAAAAGTATTATCCTAGAACATTGTAGTATGCTACAATTCATCCCAAAGGTTTTAGATAAGGTTGAGGTCAGGGCTTTGTGCAGCCCAGTCAAGTTCTTCCACACCAAACTTGGGAAACTTTTTTTGATGGACTTTGCTCTGTGCATTTCGCTGGTAGTCTTTCTCTAGGCCTAGAGAAAGCTTACCAGCGAAACGCATGTTGGCGTTAGCGCTGTGTATGCTAATAACTATTGGAATTTAATATGATTTAGCTTAGAGGAATACCTTTCAGATAGCTTTCTAATCTCTTACTGGCCAACTCAGAGTTAGATTCTGAAAGGTAGCTGGTAATTCAACACCGTCACTGCATCTAATTTATTTGGCTGGATCTTACAACCAGCAAGCAGATTTATATATTCGAGACAAAGCTTGATGTCAGGAATAACAGTTGTTTGAAATATGGAGATATCTTTCTCCAAGGGACAACAACAACAACAACACATACATATACATATACATATACATATACATATATATATATATATATCCATTGAAAATTTTGGGTTAAAAATATGACAATTTAAAATCAGAACTTTACATGAAAATAGCTATCTTGAATATTCATTGGAGTATTATATTAAATAATCTACCAGTTAAGAAAGTGGAGACATGAATTCATAAACACCACCTTCTATATAATAGATTAATTGCCATACACAGCTTCATTGCACTTTTTCACTTTATATTTTGTTGCTTTTTTTAATAATATTTTATTTAACAATAATAGTTACGTTTTAATTAATGGTGTGGTTTGTTGTATAAAAGGAAATATATTTAATATATAAACCACACAGTGCACCATTAGATCCAGCTCTCTGTCTTCTTAACTTGATGGGCGCAATCTGGCCAGGTTACTATAAAGCAAGCTTCTGATTAATGAAAACAGCTAATTGTGTTCTCCTGTATATCAATTTGTGGCTCAATAGGTCATAACTATGTTTGCAATTCAGCTAAAGTGTAAATAAATAAATATATATATATTAAAGAAAAATAAAACAATTGAAGACATAAGGGATTATATTGACAGAGACAGTGACTGTACTCTACCACTAACCTTTATATGATAGGTAATGTCAATTACAAACTGATCTGATTAATAAGCCACAGTAATGGAGAAGTCCTCAATATATAAATCATTTTGTGGCTTAACAGGTCATAACTCATTTTCTTTGTTTGCAATACAACTAAAGTTAGTTTTATATATTTGAAAGAAATTGATGACATTATAGGGGATGATATAATCTGTATTGAAGGATGAATACAATTTACATAAGGATCTACTAGATCTTTATTGTTTATACAAATTTATTACAAAAATGTATCTTATTTAAAACATAACAAGGCTTGGCAGCAAATTCTGCCAGTTTTAATCAGCTTATTTAGCACAATGTTCCACTTTTGTTTTTATTATTTCGCTACTGGTGACCTACAGGTTATTAGGGGAACTTTTTTTAATTTATCTAATAAAGTATTTTGTTTTAAATTATAACAAGTAACCAATCATGGAGTGCCCCAAATTTCTATGTTTTTTTTTCTTCTTTCTCTAAGTATTTACTAATTTTACATGGTAAGAGCACCACCCATAAGTAGCTGTATATCAATTAATAAGCTACACACTACATTGGGTTTATGATTGCCTGTTGCGGTGGATAATCTTCCTTTGTTAATCTAACAGTTTTACTCACACAATAGATGTAACTTAATATCTAATCATCATCACCATTTATTTATATAGCGCCACCGATTCCGCAGCACTGTACAGAGAACTCATTCACATCAGTCCACGCCCCATGGGGGGAAAGGAGAGACCATACACATATGGAACTAGCACAAATTTCTGTCAAGTGCCAATATATAATAAATAAGGAGTACTCAATATACAAAGTACCTGAAAATACTGTAACTTATCTTGGGAAAGGGCCAGTACTTAATCTATAAGAGAAAGTACAGTAACACTGAGGAAAAAATGTAGTTATAAAAAATAAAGAGTACAATAGTAACAGTGATACAGCATTAAAGCACAAACCACACAGCAGTAGGGAAAACAAAAACCCCTTTCCCCCCAGGTACAATGTGGATCAAGCACCACAGAGGCAAAGTTTAATGGCGGGCTCTACTTAACCCAGAACTCTGCATGATAGGAGGTGCTGCCCACTTAGGGATGACAGTTGAGAAGGTGTCTCTTCAGTAACATGGCAGTCATTCCTGTCCATCTCAGATTCGCTGTTACTATTACAGCCCCCTACCAGGCTTTAACACCTTTACCTCAAGCTCCAACGCTGTCCGAGTCCTCTGTAGCAGGTGAGGACCGCCAGCAGCCCCATCTCAGCCGCTCTGGTGGATACTAGGGCTGCATGCCGTGGCTCATAGATGCCTTGGTGCAGATTCTGAGTCCCCAGAAGCTTTGCTTCTGCGACCGGGTGACCCTTTTGCCGGGTAGCAAGAGATGGAGAGCGGGGAGGTGGCATGGTTACAGTCGGCACACTCCCCACTCTCGTCCGCGGTGTTCACTTCAGTGAACACCACTCACTAGTTATAAAGCATAAAATAAAACTAAATAGAATTAAACTAAAATGTGCCCTACTCTGTAGCCACTCTGAAAAAAGTGACTTTTCTCCCTCCAGGGGCAAGTAGAAGGAGGTAGCAGGCCAGTCAGGTTATAAGAATTTAGCGCATTACTCCCAGCACAGCGCCCTCTATACCTCATGGCCAGCAGTGTCCCAAAAATGGCTGTACAAGAGAAATCTAATCAGTCAATCATGAGGCAACAGCTCAAAGCATAAAAGCATGCAGACATGGAGGTTCAGTTGTTGAGAACACACACCAGAATGGGGAAAAATGTGATCTAAGTGATTTTGGAAGTACAATGAGCTACCTTTACCGATTGTTGGCATCTCCTGGAATTTTCATGCAAATTGGTCTTTAGAGTTTACAGAGAATGGTGTGCAAAACAAAAAACATCCTGTGAGAGTTCAGAGGAGAATGGCCAGACTGGTTCAAGCTGACAGGAAGGCAACAGTATCTTAAATAACCATGCGTTACAATAGTGGTAAGCAAAAGAGCATCTCTGAACACACACCAAGACTAACCTTGAAGTCGATAGGCTACTGCAGCAGACGACCACACCGGGTTTCTTCATGTCAGCTAAAAATATAAAACTGAGTCTACAATGGGCATAAGCGCAACAAAACTGGACAGTTGAAAATAGGAAAAAAAAAAGTTGCCTGGTTTAATGAACCTCAAATTTCTGCTGCAACATGCAGCAGAAATAGCATCAGAAGTTGGAGTAAATATGATGAATCCATGGATCCATCCTGCCTTATATCAACAGTACAAACTGGTGGTGTAATGATGTGGGAAACGTTTTCTTGGCACAAATTAGGCCCCCTTAACACCAATTATTTAAATGCCACAATACCAGAGTATTGTTGCTGACCATGTGCATCCCTTTATGGCCATAGTCTACCCATCCTCTCATAGCTAGTTCCTGTAATATAATGAGCCATGTCACAAAGCACACATCTCAAGATGGTTCCACAAACAGTATACTCCAATGGCCTTCACAGTCAACAAATTTCAATCTAGTAGGACTTCTTTGGAATCAACAAATCTGCAACAATTGTGCGATACCATCATGTCAACATGGACCAGAATCACTAAGGTATGTTTCCAGCACAGTGTTGAATCATGCCTACTCTTCTGGGGACAAATGGGGGTCCAATACAGTACTAGACAGGTGTACCTAATAAATTGGCCACTGAGTGTATAGTTTTGAGAGTGCATTAAACATACTGCTGTGTTAAAATGACCAGCTGAACATGTGCATTTATTATTCAATATTTATTGCATAAAACACAAAAAATATAAAAAAGAACAAACATTTCTAATAAATATTGAAGTACAAAATCTGTTTTTCATACAATTTTAAAAGCAATGTTAAATCTTGAGGGAAACATTTTCCTGAAAAAGTTTTGATTCCTGAAAATTGCTTCATAGATTTTCTTTTTAACCAAACACTGCAGGGTATATTTACTAAACTTAGGGTTTTAAAAAGTGTAGATGTTGCCTACAGCAACCAAGCAGATTCTAGCTGTCATTTTGTAGAATGTAATAAACGATAACTAGAATCTGATTGGTTGCTATAGGCAACATCTCCACTTTTTCAAACCCGCAGTTTAGTAAATATACCCGTTACTGCAAATTTTACAGTATTTATTACCCACTTCAGAATGTGTAAACCAATCCCAAATTACCCAACAACTGTTGATTAAGAGGGTTAATTACAACATTATTTAATATTTTAAAACTATGATAGCAGATTTTACATTTCTTTAAAAATTTTATTTTCTTCTCCGTCCACATATTTCAGAGGTGAAAGATACTAACAAAAGTCAAACACTGCACCATGAACAAGGTACCCATTTTAACCTTTCATAACTAGAATTTTCTCCACTTCCAATTTTCAAAGACCATTCTCTGCAAGAGTACAATAGGTACATTTAGGATGATAAAAAAAAATATTATTAAAATAGAACAATAAATAAAAAGAAAGTCTTATTAATGCAGCGGAAGTATAGAAATTGCTCAAACACCAAAGTTCTTGGACTGGTATCAATGTTCTAAAATCCCTGAGGAAGACAGGAAAAAGGAAGAATATATAGCAGCACACCAATATGCACTGTAATTGTTAATACTCTAACTAAGGCATGAAAATTAATGCCTCACTCTGAATTATATATTTTTTCGAAAAAGAGAAAATTTTATATTGCTAAACAACGGTCTAAATGTTCATTTATTTTATCTTCAGATACCGCCTCTCGACACACAGGACAGTTTACCTTCTTATTCAAACTGCTATGGTCAATGTTTACTATTAGAACTGGTTCATCACTGGTAACATTGCTTCCGGTGTTTGAAAAAAAGTCCTTAATGTTTTTGCCATCTAGTCGAGGCCTTTTGGGAGGTCTGCCATGATCTTTTTCAATGTTTGATCCTTGCATGAGGGGTGATGCACTCTGTGATGATGTGGGCATTTCAAATGAAATCATCCTTTGAGTACTATTACTAGAGTTACCATGTTTACTACCATGTGGAAGTCTTACTGGGGATCCACTAACATTTATGAATGCCTTTGTATTTGCAACTGATACTTTAGGCATGTTGGACTTTGAGGCCTTTTTCTTGTCAATATTATTTGATGTAAAGGTACTATAATTCAGAATTGTGTTAATGGGAAACTTTGGCAAAGACTTGACTGCTTCACTGGAGGAAGGAATGGCACTCTGGACTTTCACAGCCACCGCTGTTTGACTTGGTTCACCGAGTTTATACCCTGTTCCACTAAATGGCATAAATGTACGAATATCGACACTATCGCTTTTTCCTGCATAAAAGAAAACAAAAAAGTTTGTTGAATTTCAAAGTACAGGGTTCTATAATAATACATGTTTCAATTACAAACCAAACAAACCGCTTGTACAAGATGATCCTCTTACACAGGGTTGCATTGCCTTTACTAACGTTCCATTACCAAACACCGCACTATAAATATCTCCTACCACTAAATGAAGACAATCAAACCAGCCAGCATGCACAGCGGTACGATCATTCATCACCAACTATGGTTTATAGTAAAGTACTCTAGAAGAAAACATGACTGCCCAACAACTGACGCTTGGTCAAAATTGGACCAAACGATGGTCAACAATGACCAGATATGTAAAAATATACATTGAAAAGTTGGTGTATCTTCTTTTTCACATGACTAGAACAAATGACTTTGAGGCTAATGGTTTTGCAAGTTAACACATGCAGATTCAATTCAAAGAAAAAAAAACCCCCAGCAACTTTGTTGGTCTGGTGATGATGCTCCTCAATCTTAATGCATTTTTAGATTATGAATTCATATAGTTGAGATTTATAGATACATTTATAAATCACATCCTCTTTTTAGAGATACATGGCTGGTGTGCAGGGACCCCACAAGAAAAGTTGTAATGATCTGGATGGTCACCGATTATATAAAAATAGAAAGTAAGGGTTTGTGTTTATCGATGGATCTAATGTCCCCAGACATTATGGTTTGATTTTGACAACTATTAATTTATTCAATCTTGACAACTGACTTTTTGGGCCAAAATTATAATTATAGCAAATCTTTGGAAAAATACAATCACAACATTTTCTTGAATTCACCTTTTATATCTATTATGGATGAAATAAAGTGAAAATAGTATTGTTTTAAAACGAAGTTAATTTATGAGTCAGATTTATACAATACTGTCTCAGGTGCAAAAAAAAATGGAAAAAATGTTTTAGAACAGATATTTTGGTAAACACTAACATTTTACACAGAGCATATTATGAATTTAATATAAAGAACAAGCACATCCATAAAGAAAATAAATGCTCAAAAGTGTTACACCATCTGCCAAAATATTTCATATCCAAATTATTGGGATGAGATTATGGTTTTATTTGGTAAGATTATGAAGATCAATATTCAAAAAGCCTTGCATGTTTACATACTAGGTAATTTGATGACCAACAAGAGACTACAAATTTAAAGATTTGATTCAATATTTCTTGGCTGCATGTACCGGATGTATGTTATTTTATTTGTCTAGCAATTCCTCTCCCAGTTTGACAAAGACCTGGTATTATCTGTTTGCTGCTGATTTATTAAGATGTAAATATTTTGCCAACTTGAAGATCCTTTATCAGTCTGGAATCCCATGATCTTATTCAGGGCCTATTCACAAAGATGGATGGAACTGTGATTTAATAGTGTGTAAGGTTACTCAAAGGTCTACAAAGTGTAAAAGAAGTACTTTATATATTGTTGACAAGTTTTGCATTCAAAAGAAAGTTCATGTAGGCAGTTTTTCCTCTCTGATTCTTGCATGTTTTTCACTCTTTCACATTTCTTTTCCTATTTATAGTGTGTCACGAACACCCAGCCTGTCCCAGATGCAGCAATCTGCACATCTGGCTGTGACTGGCGTCACCTTGTCACTTAGCAATGAATACACCTTTTCTGCCACCACAAAGGATTTATTATGGTGTCCGTATGTTCACCGGAACCACTTATTAATGTTTCACACTTAAATTATATACATATCTAGCATGAGCCTCCCTGGGCTTCGTAAATTCACAAACAACCACTGAGAACACGCTAGATTACATTTATTTAATCTGAAAAAAGTTTCCAAGGCTTAATTACAAAAATTAACAAGACATACAATATATTGCACAAGAAAATAAAACAGGGAATAAAATTATTACTTACTAGTTAAGACAGTTTCTCTTGATTCTATAAAACTGTGAATACGGAATGTTAGTCTTCCATTTCTTAACGTGTGACCGCTGACTTTAATTCCTATAGACATATATTACTTATCCCCATCACAAGATGGCCGATTTTTATTTCTCATCTTAATCCTTTATTAAGATGGCCACCATCTCCTGTATCTCCTTTATAATGGAGGCTGATTCTTATGCCTGTACAAAGATGGCCGCCTTTATATTTGGTTTAATATCCTATTCCTATATGAAGATGTCTCCCAACTCTCTGCCCATTATATATCACTACTCAGTTGAGCTCTTCTTTAAACACACCCTAGCGATACTTACATAAAAATGTTGTACTACAGATCGCGGCAATGTCCGCGCCGCGCATGTGCAGTACATCCGTTGCAATGCGCACACGCAAAATGGCGGCTTGCATTACTATAAATGAAGCTAATAGTCAGGCTTCAATAACTCCTGAGGAAGTCCTTTTGAGGACAAAACGCTTTGAGAACACTGAGGCTACTTTATTTACTTATCCAACATATTGTAAGATATTTACAGCTTCTCCAGTTGAACCCCAGTGGTTACTTCTGTGTGGAGACCACTGGAAGCTACTGTATGGACTATCTAGAGACTGAACATTTCCTGCTGTATACCTAATATGTATGGATTCAAGATGAGTTTGTAATAACTCACACATTGTGAGTGTGCATTTTTTATGATATATTCTGAATAAATACTACACTATTTGTTTTTTTTATCCCTAATATATACCTGCTGAGTGGACTGTGTGACCCAACACCCTACTGGGAATGCTGTACACAACTTAGAAGTATTTGCAGACAAGCTGGTTCCACACCTACTATTGATATACCAAGATAAACTGAGGGGGTTTCCATACTACTGGGATACAGATAAGCCGTTTTATATTTCTTTTTGGTACGCCCCCCTCTGGTGTGTTATTTTGAACCTGTATTTTTGCATAGACTATACTACTCTATATTTACTTTCTTTTTTCTGGCTGTGTATTGACATATGATTGGAAGCAACTGAAGCTGTTTAACAGTTATCTATCCAGCTGTTGAGCATTTGCCTATAGGGAAGCGTTCCAGGTGTTGAAAGGATACCTTACAGATAAGCCCTACATTTCTATTTTCTGGTATGACTAATCTTGGGTGGCTGGGCTATAATAATTATACATACGTAACGGTATCACACTATCTGGGGGTTTTTCTCTCTCTTTATATGAGTTTGCAAGACCGCAGTGGACCCATCTGACCACGGTGAAACCATCACATTTCTACTATTGATGAGCTTGTTTCAAGTGAAGATCTGGTACGCATATGCACATACCTTGGGTTTCGATCACCCTCAATTTTACACCACAGGTGCCACATCCCCTCCTTACTGCGCACACACACATATATATATATATATAAAATTTATTATCACACACACACACACACACACACACATGGGTATCCCTAAACATTATAGAATACATTTAGCATTATGTTGTGGGTTCCACTAACTACATACAACCAAGAAGAAAATAAGTCACAGTGGCCAAGGATATTTTTCCCTAATTTTGCCTTTAAAATACACATTAAAAAATAAATAAATGGAAGATAGTTATTTCAATATGCCAACAAAAGAAAGTATAATTTGTCTAAAATTAACTTTGGTAGACTATAAAATAGAAAAGGTGTTCCAAGTGAAAATGTGTTTTACAGAAACTTGTCTCATAAGTGAAACACGCGATTCTAAATTTGTTAAAAGGGAATTCCATGCCCTCTCTGTGAAATTAGACTAGCCAGACAAGACTTGCTACCTTAACATTAGGAAGGGTGAAAACAGATTCCTTTTGAATGTGGTGGACTCAGCAAGAGTCTTTCAGACTCTGTTTACCATTACATACGGTGGCACTGTCCAGCAACCATCTATGGATTATTTATATAAAATTTAGTTTAACTGTGAAAAGCTGTATTTAAAATAAAGTGTTATTTTCTATACTTATTATAAGAGGAAAATTAAATTATACTTAAAGGTTCTATTTAAAGCTAAAAAACACAAGACAAACGAGTTTGGTTATTAAGGTTCCAACCACCTAGGATTTTCTGATTACATAATTTATAAAATTACAATGGAACAAAATAATATAATGAGTGTATACTGCCTGTCCACATAATGCCATTTGTCAAAGTCAAATCAATTTGTACACTGCAAAAAGCTATGTTATTTGTCCTGAAAGGGGTTTATGTGAATTATTTGGATCTTTTCAGTCAAAACCTAGGAAGATAAATGGAATTGTGACAGAACTACACTGAAGGGTCATCGTTGTAAAATATTTCTACTTTAGAGACAATAAATGTGTATGGTTTTTCGCGAATGAAGAAAAAAAAAATACAAGGGTAATCTGCAAGTACTGCTTTGGCCAAAGGTTCCAAATGTTCAATCAGTGATTCAACACTCACATGTCAAATTACTAGAGGGCTGGACACATCCCAGTCCTAAGGTTGTCATGATGACTAAGAAATGCATTCTGGCAACAGGAACAAAACCTCCCTCCAGACATCCAAACTCCTTGCACAAGGTGGTTCGATACAGCCTACTCTATAAGGAATCCGAACTGGTCCCTGGTGTTGATCTCCTCCACACAAAAAGTCACTTATACACCAAAAACTCTGTTATGGCATCACAAGGGATTTTTGGAGAATGTAATAGAGTGGCTCTTGCATTACATACTGCTATCCCTGGGTAATATGAATGCCAGGGACAATCTGTGAATTTGCCCTAAAATCACTGTTAAGGATGACATTCTAGGCTGTTATATCATGTGTGGGATATACAGTATATAGTTTGTGGGGCCACATAACCAGATCAACATGGTTTACATTTGCATAGTATCTCCACAAGCTATGTTTTTAACACCACACACATTTTTCTGTTACAAAATTGCTGGCCCATAATTTGAGAATAATTTCTTCAGGCTTGGGTTAGCATATAGAAAGCAAATCCATAGAAGACTCTTCCAAAAGCAAACGCCTATGTAAAAGTATGCAAGGAATCACCTACAAACATCAGTTAAATACAGCAGAACTGCTAGCTGGTCTTACTATGTAAATCAAAGCAGTATTTTAAAGACTTGGGGGTAAACGTATCAATCTGCGCGTTTCCAATAAGTTTGAAAAGTGGAGATGTTACTTATAGCAACCCATCAGATTCTAGAATGTACTAAATAAATGACAGCTAGAATCTGATAGACTCCTATAGGTAACATTTCCAATTTTCAAGCCCGCCAGAAACTCAAAGCTTGATACATTTAATCTTTGCTCTTTAAAGAGGGAACTGTAACGATAATTTAAGACCATTATAAAGTTACAATAGAAATCTTTTTTCTAATTAGATTTTTCCTTTTTAAAGTAGAATAATCTTCTTATACCTCTCCAACCACTCTGATTCAAAATTACCCTTACCTGAAAACCACCACCCCTTCATACATCTAAAATATAATCTCAAGACACATTCCATACAGCCTTTTTAGATCTACCTCTGACCTGCACCTCACCTTGTCTCTGGTAACCACCGCTCATTTATGCCTGCAAACTACTCCAGTGTGACTACACATTTATGGAATTCCCTGCCACGCTTGAGTACTCTCCAGCAGCATTTAAATCTTTAAACAGTCTCTAACACTCAGGAGTCCACAGACATAGATTCTATTTCCATTAGTTTCTCTGCAGCCAGATCATCCACCATTATTGCTCCTCACCCACTATACCCTTTCCCAACTTTTGAGGAGTACTTCACATACATTGTTTTCAGGAGTTTTGTTTCTTTCAGGTCATGCATATTTTTGGAACAACACTTAGCATTAATGTATCAAGGCTTTTAACATTTAAAAATAGTTTAAAACTACTTAATTCTACAGCATATATATTCCCAACCATGGCCTTATCTGGGTGGAGTTTGTATGCTATCCCAGTGTTTGCAGGGGGTTCCCCCAGGCCCTCCAGTTTCCTCCCACAATCCAAAAACATTCTAGTAGGTTAATTGGAGCTAAATAAATAAATGATGATTGCAGTGAGAATTGGGTCCAGAGAAATGATGCCTACAGGGACACATTACAAAAACTTGCAAATGGGCCTGGCTCTACTGGTGGAAAATGTCATACCTGGTAGCAAAAGTATTCAATTCTGACCATTGATAAGCCTGTCGTAATGTACAAAATGTGCTTGATTGATGTGACGGATCTGGTAATTTTGAGCTCACCATTATCTACATGAATATTGCAGGTGCGACAATGACATGAATGATTTCCTGCATGCTTCCTTTTTTTTTTTTTTTTTTTAGATGGGCTTCAATACACTTATTTAATTTCTTACCAGTTCTATAATAACGCCCAAATATTACATAGTGCTTTACATAGGATATTTAATCATTCACATCATCCCCTGCCCACAATCTATATTCCTTACCAGACACACGCACACTATGGTTAATTTTGTCAGAAGACAATTCACCTGTGTGTCTTCGGAGGGTGGGAGGAAACCAAAGTAAACATAGAAAGACGTTTGGATTATAGCTCTAAGAATTTACTCCACTACTGTATCAGTTTTTTGAAAATGCTTTCCTAGGGTTTAAGTGTTTTAGTTATTTAGTTTAAAGCTGCATTACCTCTTGGGGAATGAATGGCGCATTATAGCTCCATCACCTCCCTGGAGCCCAGGGAACTACTAGATGCTGAAAACTGGAGCTGTGAATGCTTAACAGCTGGACACACCCCTGTTATGCAGCCATTTTAAAGTGGTGAACAAAAATGTGCATCATTTAGGTGGTAGTGTGCATCTTTAGCCATTTACTCAAACTCTCTATTATCCAAAAGGTCTGAATGCAGATTTAAAAAGGAGTTCATTTGTATGATCTGAAATCAATGTTTTGTCCCATTCCCTTTAGGAAAACAAATAGAGAATGAGAAATTTGAGATGAGCAGACAGATACAACAAAACACATCCACAATATTTGATAGAATTATTGACGCTACCTGATGGTATCCCTGCTAGATATATGTGAAGTTTGCACTGGATAGGTTATTTTTCATTTTGTTACACTTACTACAAATGGTGCACAACTGTCTGATACAAAGTTTCACTACAACTATTGTCTTTAGCTGCATCAGATCACTTTCTTATTACTTTAATATTTCACTTAAATGCATGGAATTTTTACTAATTGTTTATATACTACTAAGAAAGCCTTTGGTTAAGATAGTAGATTTGGACTCACCAGAATCAACGATCAAGTATTTGTAACATATAACTCATATACATAAGAAAAGTGTTGTGAGCACTATACTCCTCTAAGTTAAATGTTAGTGCAATCAGTCCATTGGCAGCCTTCCCACTCTTTTCCCATTATACAGGCACTCTAGTGGAAGTATCAGTTATCAACTCTAGTAATTAAATTTCCCTAGCAATCACAAATGAAAATTTGGGTACACTACAGAAAATTACTGCAGATGTGTTTTCTGTAACGATCTTACCAACAATTGAAAGTCTCGATGAGCACGCAGATGTATACGTACACACCTACGCGATTTACCTTCAGATCTTCATCTGTCATAACCATCTGCTGAAAAGACTGTCACTCTGCACACTCTATGGAGACCTGCCTACACTGCTAGTTGTTACTACGTACACACTTACAACATCGTTCCATCGTTGATGGCGAATTTTAGTCCATTTATAAAATCAAACGATACAATGTATTTTGGTATATTAAAAACATGAGGAGCGTACACAATAATGCAATATTGGACCTAGCAGTCATTTATTGTGTGATTGCCACGATACTTGGATGAAAAGCCTGTACTATGTACTCAGCTTTATGTAGGAATACCTCTTGCACTCCACAACTGACTCATTGCTGGAGTCAGTTGTGCTAGTAGAGAGCACAATAATTTTTTTTTAATTGTATAAGATTTGTACAAAGTAAAAAGCGTTATAAATTACATTAGAGAATCACAAATTCAAGAATTCAAGTAGACAATCAAAAGTGTATACACACAATACACAACAGTTGTAAAGAGTATTAATGAATAATAAAGAATATAAGTTGCCAGAGACAACAGAAGAGTAATTCTTACTCATTTACAGGAGGAGACCAGGAGAGGTAAAATAATTAGTCTTCAAAAAAAGAATAGAGGGATCCTACAAAAACATTCTCGTCTTATACCAAATAGTCTGGTGGAAGCATTCCCAAAGTTGCTCCTCAGGGGAATAGACAAGGTGTTTAAAACTTTCCCATGTTTCAAAGAATTCACGGATGAAAATTTCTTTTTGAAGGGAAGCCCCCAGCCAGTCCATTCATAGGGTAAAAAAAAAGCTTCTCTTTAACGAGATCAAGCGTGAGCGAGGAGCCCTGGACCAACGTGTCGAGAACGCACTTTCAAGCCTCAGCCGAAATGGCCAATAGGAGTTTGTTTATTTTTTGCTTCCTTTAGAAGTTCTAGTATTGTGTGGCAAGATATCCAATCATGCCCATTTCTGGTGTAAACAGTAGAGTTTACCAAATCCACCATGGCGAATCGCCACATGCGGATCCAGAAACTCTTAACGACAAGACATCCCCAGAAACAATGAAACAGGTCAGCCCCAGATTCTTCACACTTAGTCCCCAGACAGGCCCATAACAAATCTGTGAAAGGAGGGAAGTTAGCCTCTTTGAAAAATGTTAAGGGACATTATCACATATGTGGAGGCGGGGAGGAGTTTAATAGAGGTATTGAGATTTGTAAGGAGAACGTCATTGTTTAATAGAGAAATGTTTTAACCAATGAGTAAGGCCAAATTGATTAGTGGAATAATTTATATTGTTCCTTAAAAGTTATAGTGGGAAGAAATTGCCTTCTTTGAAGTGAATGCAGAATTTAAAAGGGTGTCAAGGAGATTGTCCCAACCAACATCAGAAAAAATTAAATAAGACTTTTGGATGAAAGCCAGACCACAGGGACCTAAAAGTGGAAACTGCTCAATGGCCTTGGCAAATCGAAGTGGTGTTTTAGAGGATTTGTCCAATAGATGGCCCACTGAGTGCAAGCCCCTCATTTCCCATAATGTGAAAGGACGAGTGCCGTACCACTTTGAAAATTAGAATCAAAGATTGGGGCGTGAGATGGAATTTAAGTCGTAGGATATGCCAAATATTCCTTACCAATGTTAAAAGTGAGTTATCCATTATAAGGGCTGGGAGTTTCTGATTGTGGAGGTGAAGATAAGGCAAGATAAGATAAGCAAGGTTGGGAGAAATTGCCGTTCTATTGCCAAGTTAATATATGTGCTTTGATGTTAGAGTCACTCCCTCTGGTAACGCAATTGGGTCGCGTAACATCAGTGGACAACATTCAGGAATTTAACACCCCCATTAGCCAGAGATTGTTGAAGTTTAAGTTAATATGGGGGTGATTCTTTCTCCATATAAAAGTGAGGAAGAGATAATTGACAAAATGTTCATCTTGTTTGTGAGAAGTAAGGGTAGTATCTGCAAAAGATATAGCAATTTTGTATCTGTTGCCCATTTGTTAATCCTTACACTGTCTTCTTAGAACTTGCAGAATAAAATTAATAGTGCCAAATTTAGCCTAACTGCTGGAACACCTTCTTGTGCAATACACATTTTCCTGGGTTGATCTGAAAAAATCTGCCACATTGTAATCCTTGTCTGCTATGAGAAGAGCTTAAAGGGATTCCAGATTTCTGATAACCCGGTCATTATGGTTTTGCTCTTGGTGCCTTCTTGTTGGTTTATGGAAGCCACTACCGGTAAGTTGTTTGAAAAGATCTTGAGGTGTCTGTTGCAACTGAAGGTAAAGCATGTTGTATTGCACACCACATTGCCCTTTCTTCTTGTTTTGCATCCATGCAACCTGTACTACTGCTGTATGCAGATGAGCACCCCAGTCTTTGGAACTTGAATCCATGTTGGCAGCATTCTGGTTCCAAGAGGGGTACTCTCTTTTCCTTGAATGCAACCAGTCGAGAGATTCCCTGGTGCTCACTGTTAGTCTTATAGGCCCACCCAATTAAAATAGACTGCAATCTGAAAGACTACTAAGAGGAAGAGCTGAAATAATCAACTAATTTATCTATTGAAGAAGACAACCCTGGGTATTTTCTGTGTTTTTGGGCAAAGGTTCCAGCTCCATGCTGCAGTCTGTGTGCATAACTCAGCGAGGCAAGCTTGCAGTGTCTAATGCAGGGGTAGGCAACCTGTGGCTCTCCAGGTGTTGTGAAACTACAAATCCCAGCATGCCTTGCCACCTATCTGCAGTTTATCTACTGGCAAAGCATGCTGGGACTTGTAGTTTTACAACACCTGGAGAGCCGCAGGTTCCCTACCGCTGGTCTAATGGAATCCAGCTCCTGTTGCCTATGCGGGTGTTGACCAGGAAATGACATCAGCTGCTAGTCATACCAGTAGCAGTGCAGAAGTATGCAATTTTTTAAAATTTCTCTGGTCTTTAGACAGATAATCCATTTTGCATGCATTTACTACTAAAGTGCAGGAAAGCACAGGCCAGAAAGTCACCCCTGTCCCAATGGGCATCCCCAAAGCAGTGACACTGGGACCCTCCGGATTACATAAGGAAACTAGGTAAACCCATTAAATAAAAATAACTCCCTACTCTCAGCACTGCCTTATGCAGTTTGAAGAGACAGGAAAGAAGCAGTGAAGGAAGCAGGAGGATTCACACTAAATATCTTTTAGGCATGTCATTTTTTTCCTGTCTCTACTCAGCTGTCAAAGGGCTAAACCATTTGTGAGGGCTGCCATGCAGTCTGAAGAGGAATAATGTGATACACCACTCTGCCTTAAAAAACACACTAGTGAAATCATGTTGCATGACCTGCATTATGTCATCTACATAGTCATCCTTTAATTGTCACAAACTAATATGTTCAGATGACATACAGATTAAGGCGTTCAAACTTGTACATTATAATTCTAGTTTCTAGATTTTTCATGCAGAGGGTTGACAGATTTTTAGCTATGTTATAAGCACGGTATAGCACAAAACTGAAATATGGGGAAACATTACACATATGTATTGATCAGAAAATCCGTACCTTTAACATCTGTCAACTTAATGGGCTGAACTTCAGAAGAAGAATCGTTCTTTTTTTTGCCTTTGCGAGAAGTGTTTTCTGGCTCTTTGACTTTGATGTATGTGCCTCCACAAGTTCTTTGATGATCAGCCCACCACGGGTCAAGTGATGATGGTGCTCGGTTCATTGCACGTTTTACATATCCAAAATATGGTTTTCTTTTCTGACAGGGCCCATTACACAGCCACCAGTGTTTCCTGTACTCATCTACTTCATCATGGAAACTGTGATAAACCTAATCAAAAACAAAAAGAGAATTCCTGTCTAGCTGTAACAATATATTTATCTCCTAATAATTTGCAACCCATCTGAGAACACATATCTTGTGATGGGGTCCACACAAATGATATATGGTGGAAAATGTACTCAAAACTGCTATCCAAATAGTACACAGATATCATATGGCTGCACCCTAGAAGAACACTTACAAGGTTAAACATAATATTGCCCAAAGGTCATTCCACATCAGATCAACACAGGGTTTCAAACTGACCGTTTCAGATTGTAATGAAATTTGGTATAATAAATGCTGTCATGGGTGTAAAGAAAACCCTCAAATCTTAGGCCGATATGTGCATTTTGTGTTGTACGCCTTTAAAGCTGCACTTTTTTAACAAAAAACTTGCTTTTAACGTTATTTGTTTGCATTCGTAGCTCACCTGATTGAGCTAGAGAGTTGGACAAGGTCTCATTATAACCCCTCTTTTTATGGGCTTTCATATGAAACGTAACAAAACATCATGTTTCAATACAAAGAAAATTTTGATTTTCTCAAAAAGCCATATCTTTAAATATTGGAAAACATATCTCAAAAATTGTTCACACTGTTAATAAATCCCCAAAGTTTTATTTTGGGATCATCTCCTGCAAGAGCTTTCATTTTGGACTGTCTGTTATAATAATGAAAATGAGAACTATCTAGGCTTGTTCATTACTTTTAATTTATCTCCTTAAACAATCCCTTTGATCTATATTATGTACAATGACACATTATGGTTTGTTTGTTTTTTTATCTCTTTTATTTGTTTTTCTCAGAATTTTCAAGATTTTCAAAGCGTTTTTTTTTTTTTTTTTTTTTGGATCTAGGTCCAGTGTCTAAATTTGTTTAAATTAGATATCAACATTGTGTATATCTTTATTTTCATACATCTATGAATGTGACTTATTGGTAATGATTCTTGTCAACTTTAAAGCTAGACTGAAAAGAAAAAGAACACATTTTTTTAAGGAAACCTGGAATCAGGGGAAGGATTGAAAGGGGGAGGGGGGGGGGGGGATGTAGTTGCCTTTTTAACTAGCAAAGGTCAGACAATCAATACAGATCAATCCTTTTCCAATCTAATAGTTGCCTGTGTCTTTAAGGGGTTATAGAAGGGTTGAAAGAGTCTGGAGGTTATTCTCGTATTTTCTCTACAGTCAGAGTAAGTTCAAGTCCTTAGAATCCAAGAGAACAAAGCATTGCCCTTCGACCAAGTTAGACTTATCTCTATGATCAGGCCAAAATTAACTTAATTGTCTAGGATAATACCTAGTATATTCAAATAATTTATAAATGTTTTGTTGGACCGAATGTTCCAGCGATTCAATATAGATGCCCCATCTCTTCTGAAACCTCACCCCACCTTTTTCTATGTCCGGGAGAGTGGCTCTTCTGTCCAAAACAAATAACATCCAAAATTTCAATTTTGAGTATCCCTAGGTTCGGGGACACTTGTGATGCCCCATACCGCAGAATCAATTTCTTAGCTACCATAACTATTACCGTCAGAGCAGCTAATACCTCAGAGGAGGGTAGGAAGTCTTTACAACTACTGAAATCAGCCAACAGAAGAGGTTCTGCGGCCAATGCAACCTCTATCTTGAATGCGTAGTTAATGAGGTTAACAACCTTATACCAAAATTTCCTAACCTTCCTGCAGCCCCAGAAATTATGTAACCAGTCCGCTCTTTGAGATTTGCATTTTGGGCAAAGACCCGTCTCTCCTTCAACCATAAAACAACGTCTTGACTGTGGTATATATGCTCTATGAACCACCTTTAAGTGTACTTCCTGAAGATGAGCAGTAGGTAGTGATTTCCAAATAGATTCAAAGTGGCGAGTTAAAGTGATTGGCTCACTTATGCTGGTGATGTCTTTTTGCCACGCCTTCACTGTTCGATTCCAGGGGGTTATATTTTGTGTAGATAATAAATCTGCATATATATCTAACTTTAAACTTAACATTCTTCAGAAAGGAGAGCAGGCTTTCCAAACTATCTGGGTTCTCTATAGATTTTCTCGGGTCCAAGTTTGAGTTTGCATAATGCCTAAGCTGGAGATACATAAAAAACTGAGAGTTTGGTATCCCTAGTTTTTCCCTTAATTGCTCAAAAGAATAGATCCTGCCACTCGGATCAAATATGTTCCTTATTGTCATTATCCCTCTGTCGCGCCATGCGAGAAAATTGCCATTTTCTAAACTAGGTTGAAATGCAGGTTTACCCCAGATCGGAAGAAAACTGGTAGCTTTGAAGTCTCTACTATACTTCTTGTTAATATGAATCCATGCTTTATGTGTATCCGTAAAAAAGATATTCTTATTAAATTGTGGCGGTACCAAGGATTTAGGCAGATGTAAAAGTGCTGCCGGGGAGTATAGGTGAAATAGAGCATTTTCCAACTTTTTTTCAGTATAGCAGTTACGTTGAAAAAGGCAGTCAGTGATATATCTAAATAGAGCTGCACGCGTGAATGAATTTATATCTGTAAGCCAATTCCTCCTTGTGTTTTTCCAAGAATCAATTTGCTTCTTGCTATGCGGGTTTTTTAGAATGCCAGATAAATTTGGAAAATAACTTTGTGCAAACATGTGTGTCTAGTTTGTTTAATCCTATAGGAAGCATTTGAATTGGATAAGACAGCTTTGGAAAAATGACACTTTTTATGACCGCATTACGCCCTAGGAGGGAGAGTGGGATATCGTGCCATTTGGTTAAGAGTGTTGAAATTTGTTTGCTAACAGCTGGATAATTGGCTCCGTATAGATTTTGGAGCTTAGCTGGAATCTGAATTCCTAAACATTTTAATATGGCTCAACGTAAAGTGAGATGTGAGGAACGAGTTATTATTCATAATAGCCTGAGCGCCTGCCAGTGGGAGCATTTCTGATTTATCAAAGTTTATTTTCTATCCCGCAAAGGAACTAAATTCCTGAATTATGCTCAGAATAGCAGGGATTGATTTCCCTGGATTAGACACCATCAGAAGCATGTCATCTGCGAAAAGAGCTAACTTAGATTCTTGGTTCCATACTTTTTGTCACAAATCAATGTAGGAATACAGCCAAGGAGCCATGGATAAGGTAAAAAAACATACAATGTTTATTGCTGGAAAGTATGAACAGATGATGAAATAATGAGCTTGCAGAAATTACCAGATATACAGCAGTTGCAGGTAAATGGGAGATGAGGAAAGATTCCAGGCAGCAAGTACAGGGAAATGCACAGGTAAGTCCCAGGTTCACAGATGAAACAGGTCAGCAGAATGTATGTTGAGATAGATCTCAAGCAGCATAAATCCAGGAGCACAACAGGAGGAAGTGACCACAGAGTATAACATCAATAACCAGCCATGTGTGCTGGGAGTGACAGGTGTATATATAAGGGAAATGAGAACACACCCAGGTGCATGGGATAAGTGAAGAACGGGTTAACCCCTAATGCAACATGAAAGGCACGATAGCAGCACCTCTGGTGGTCAGAGGTACTGCTGCAAATACACACTAATAAAGTCTAATAGTCCAGGAGGCAGGAGCTGCCAGGCAATGCAGTATGCACTGCAAAGGCTTGCAGGCAGATCCTGACACTTTTATGCCAGTGTAATCTGTATTTTTTCTTAGTGCCACTGCAGGAGGCTCTAGCGCCAGCGCAAATAATAATGGGCACCCCTGCCTGGTACCTCTTTCCACTGTGAATGGAGCTGATAAATAGCCATTGGACAGGATTTGCGTATTAGGGGAATGATATAGAGTTTTTAGGGTGTTGATATATAGGGCAGGGAATCCGAACTTGCAAAGGGTTGTGAATAAATGCTCCCATATTACCAGGTCAAATGCCTTTTCGGCATCTACGGAAAGTAGTAAGGCCGGGTCTTCTTTCCCCGAACCCTCCAAGGCCTGGAGGACCGTCAAGATCTTTCTAACATTGGTTACTGAATGTCGCCCCTATATAAAGCATGTTTGGTCATTGTAGATAAGAGTTGGTAACAGGATTTTGAGGAGTTCTGCCATTATTTTCGTGAATAATTTGTAATCGACATCAAGTAATGATATGGGTCTATAAGATCCTGGTAACCCATGGTCCCATCCTGGTTTAGGAAGTACCTTGACAATGGCACTGTTAAAATAAATTGGAATTTTGTTTTAAAAGAATATCAAGTTGAAGAGATCTGTCAGCAAAACTACCACTCTGTCTTGTAGGATATTGTAAAATTCCCCACTAAACCCGTCCGGGCCTGGGGATTTAAAAGTTTTCAGTTGCTTAATCGCTTGCAATACCTCCTCTGAAGAGATGGGCTGAATTAGGTGTCTGCTTGCAACTTTGTCAATTGAGGTAAAGAATTTTTTCCCCAAAGAGGGTATAAAGATTAGAGTAGAATGATCTTAAGATCTCTATAATGTCTGTCCCTCTATGTTTAACAGATCCGTCATGCGATTGTAGTGATGAGATATTACTATTTAGTCTGGTACCATTTAATAAATTCGAGAGAATTCTACTGGATTTATTGCCAAATTTATAAAAATTGAATTTACTTGCCATTTCCTGATGTGTACATTGCTGCTGTACTACCTGATCAAAGTGTATTTGTTTTTGTTTATATTTGTTCTTATTCTCTGCGGTGGGCTGACCTTTATATAACTCAAAGGACTTTGTCAGTTTTCGCTGAGCCTCTAGATATGTCTTCTGCTGATCTTTATTATATTTTGTCATATACAAAATGATCTCCCCCCTCAGGACTGCTTTGGCGGTCTGCCAGAACAACATAGGATCTTCGGCATGTTGTTGATTATTATGTACATATTCATCCCATGCTAGTTTTAACATATCCTCCATTGCTTGTGTTTGCCCAATGGGGTCTGTCTTTCTATTTTAATCCAAATCATGGCATGGTCAGAGAGTCCTATTGGTTTGATACCAGCTGAGTTTTATTGCCTAAAGTGTGTGAGATCAGAAAATAGTCTATACGAGAGAGTGTGTTGTGAGCTGCTGATAAACATGTGAACTCTGAATCGACTGCATGTCTAGCTCTCCACACATCAAACAACCCCAGCTGTTTTACTATATACTTTATGTCAACTTGGTCGCCAATTCTTTTCTGTCTTAAGGGAGCTGATCTATCTAGATGCCTAGAGGCCACCATATTAAAGTCTCCACCAACTATGAGGGGTGAATCCGAGTATGTATAAAGTTTGTTGATCAGTTGTAGAAAGAATGCTTTAGACTGTGTAATAGGGGTGTAGACGTTGCAAATTACATATTTGGAGCCCTCGAAAGTAGCCTCTATTATGACAAATCTCCCTTCTTTATCAATTATCTTGTGGTGAATATCCACCTGAAGGTTCTTCCTAAATAGGATTGTCACTCCTCTTAATTTCTTATTATATGAAGCGTATACCAAAATTTTATGTCCCAGCATAGAGAGTTTATCATGCTCTGCATCAGTTAAATGGGTCTCTTGGAGTAAGGTTATATCTGCTTTAGACTTATTCAAATATGTCAGACGTTTTTTCCGTTTAATAGGCAAATTGATGCCTCCAACGTTCCATGAGCAAATTTTTTATGCAGAAATCTGGCTTTCACATTTATATACTCACAAATAATATCAATAACCTTTAGATGGTAAGTATTAAAAAAGGGATACCTCTGACCTAACCTCAGACATATTACAATGCATCTTGTATGCTGTTCTCTCTTCCCCCAAACTCTAACTTGAGGTTTGATCTCGTAGTCTCCTATTTTTATTTTTTTATTATTTTTTTTTTTGTTTTATCTGAACCTTGAAGAAGAACTACCACCACTAAGGTAAGGTAAGGGTGGGGACACAAACATTGGGTGCGAATAAAGTAGGTGTCACAGTATAACCACTGTGATCTCCAAGTATTTTAGTGTGCAAGAAGTCAGCACACCATCTTGACATACTGATTGTAAATTGAATGAAAAATACTATCCCAAACATAGTATTGGGGTAGCGAGTTTAAAATGGAAGGGAGGAGAGGGAGCCCACTCATTTAGCGGCAAAAATGTATTACAGTACAATGGGGTTAAATCTATATTAAAGCTTACATATATGTTATATCTAGAGATGGTAGCTAGGGTATAAGCTTAGAAACATCAGATCAAAATATAGTTTAGATGAGCGATAATATAACACTAAACATAACAGTAAATATCACTGTGGCATAATTGAGCAGGATACATACTTGTAAGGTTTCAAACAATTGTACCCTTATAACCTCAAGCCTATTTAGTGTTGAGTCTATTTAAGTAAACCAGATTATGCTCACAAAGCTTCCTGCCACATAGAATTTACATAACGAACACTAAAAGTTTAGATACAATTAAACAGAATAAGAACAGAAAGGTATATTTACGCGACTATGGAAATGAAACCATTTATCGCGGTAACTCAAATATGATGACAAGCTGGGACGTGATGATGGTAAATCCAGAGCTTAATCAGTCTCTTTGACTTGCTGACACAGCATCCACTTCCAGTTCCTGTAGATAAGCTTGTGCATCGCCGCAGTCATAAAGTCCTTATAGTCTTGGCCTTCAAAGATCCTCAGGTGTCCTGGATACAAAAGAGCAAACTTTTTCCCTTTGTTTACCAAAGCGGAACAAACTGTGGAGAATTCTTTCCGTGCCCTAGTAACTTCTGCCGAGTAATCCTGGAAGAGCAGCAAGCGGTTACCTTCCCATTTTATTGGGCCCGATGATTTTGAGGCCAACCAGAGAGCATTTTTGTGCGTGTAGTTCAGGCACTTGAAAATGACTGTACGAGGCCGTTCCTTCATATTTTCTCTTGGCAGCCCCAGTGTATGCGCACGTTCAATCTCCATACTGGCAAAATCTTCACTTATCCCTAGAAGCCTTGGTAACTCTTTAGATATGAATGCTAGAAGGGTTGGGCCTTTAACCGTTTCCGGTAGACCTACCAGCCGTAAGTTACTTCTTCTGGATCTATTCTCCAAGTCATCCAGCTTGTTTAGCATTTGTTTTTGAGTTTTAAGTAGTGAAGCCGTGAGAGTTTTCTGGTTCCCAGTATCACGCATATTTTCTCCAATGCGTAACTCGTTTACCTGGACTTGTTTAGTAATCTGAGAGACCTGGTCCTTAAGCTCTTGCATCGCAGCTGTAAGAGTGCTCATCTGCTGTTGCATTAATGGCTCCATAGTCTCCTTGATGGCCCTAACTACTGATTCATAAGAGAGCTGGCGCGTCCGACGCCGTGTGACTGGCACGAGGTGGAGATGGTGGATTAGTATTTGAGTTGTCACCTGCATCTTTATCACTCATTTTGTTGGCTTGACCAACATTCCTCGCACCTCTTTTACGTTCAGATTCAGTGCGCTGTGGCTTACCACTCGTGAGTGGATTAACAAATTTATCCATTACAGAAGATAGAGATCAAAGGACAGTTCTCCAGATAGACGGCTTTAACTTAGTCCCATTCAATTGTAGGCAGAGTGGGCAACACTCCCTCCCAGTTACATTTGAATAATACATCTCAGGGTATTCACGAATATAGATGAGATACTCTCCTAATTGCTTTACAGGAAAGAAAATATTTCAGAGCCAGTTGTTTTGAAACAGTGTTATATTTTCTGCTTCTGCTGTTATGTTTTCAGCCAAGATCATTCTTGTGTGTGAAATCACAGGTTGTGTTGCAATGATCTTTCAAACCACTAGAGGGGGTACTAACGTATCCACTGCTGATATATAACTTTGCAAAAATGTCTAGGACAGCAAAAATAAGTATTCTCTATATTAGTAATGTGCTATGCTCCTGGGACGCCCAGACAAATCAAGCCCTTTGGGAGCAAATATGCAGGGCTGTTTTTCTTCCCTCTTTGTTTTTATTTATTGTAAATATATTTTTTATATCTATTATTTCTACTTTTTTTTTTGGTATTTTTATTATATTTCTTTCTTATCTTCTTCCTTATATTGCTTAATTTCTTATCTTTCTTGGGAGCTAATTTCCCTCACCTGCTCCCGCCGGCTAGCGCCTTTCGCGCCAAAACTTTTTCCGTCTGGTCCCAGATCTAGGTAACCATTTTCTGCGGCAGTAGGTAGAGGGTCCAGACTGCCTGAGTTCAGATTGTTACCTTCCGTGATTTGTGAAGCAGAACCTGCGAATCCAGGATCACTGCTGTGGTATCACTGAGCGTGTTTGCGCCCATGCAGGCACCGCAATGGCGCCCAAGCGTGCTCCGGGGGAAGAGCTGACCTCCGATATTCAGGTAAATCAGGGCAAACCACAATTAGGGACACCGAGCCCTAAGGTGCTACGGGAATTATACCAGTTGTTTGCGGCACTCTCTGATCACCCGAATCTGGTATTTTCTTTAATTATCCGCCGGAGCGCTCTCAGAAGCGTCCGGTCATGTCGGCTTACAAGCCACGCCCCCTAGAACTCCCGATTTAAAGGTCCTGACACATTATGTTAAATACTGAAATATTTAAAACATTTGGGATAATTTTATGTCTTTCACATATTTTAAGAAAGCTTACTACAGATCATTACTATTTGGTGCTGCTGCTCTGGATGGATGGTGCTACTTGATGGGTTGGAACTGGCTGAAGGCTTCCTTTGTTATTAGTATTTCCATTTCAGAAAGGGTGTACATTCGACCTCTTGGACTTAACGGATTCACCTTACACAGAACATCTACTATAGTAATCCATAAAACATCCAGCTTCTTTGGGTATGAAAAAGGTGGTGATAGACCAGCTGGATGGAGGAATGTCTCATCCACTTCAATGTTTTCAACTTTCTCCAGAATAAATGTAAGCCACCATTTCTTGTCATAGACAGCATTTACATACCCTCTAATGACAGCAAGTGGGAGCTGATGCTACATTATTGAGGGGATGAACAAGGACTCTATTGCTCTTTTCAAAGTGTTATAAATTGTTTATTGCAGCTGGCACAAAATTTTGCAACTTTTGGTGTTTCAGAAAGTAATTTAGCATACACATCCATTATGCAACAGTTCTCAACCCCTTCTTATCAGAAGTATGATTAGCCTTTTTAAATTGGTTGAAACAATAAGGTACCTTTCACTTTCCTTCATCTTTATTCTTGTTTACTTCTCTAAACCAATGCAAACAAAAACCACTGCAAACACTGCTCTAAGCCAATTTAAACACCACAGCAGGTTCGAACTGGGCAGTCGGGGAAATATTTCCCATGAGAATCTGCTGAGGGGTAAGTGGAGCATGTGCTGAGCTCTGATTGGGAGAGCCCATCACATGCTCCACTTATCTGTGGAGATCAGCAGCAGCCTCAGGGGCTGTGCCTTGTCTTCTCTGCCTGGCCGGGTGACTGAGGCTTCTTCTTGTGAGTACAGTGTTGCACCAGTCTGCTGGGTCTATCCCTCCCAGCACCCCATCTCCAAGTTGCTGTTCCTCCCTGCTCCCAGCACACATTCTCCCAGTCTGATACTCCACTGTAATTAAACACTCCACTTTTTCAAATGTGTAACAAATGGTCCAGGATCAGCTAAGGTTTGGGTGGCCTTAAATTAGTGACCAAGGAGCTTTTCTTCACTAATTAAAGCCCACCCAAACCTAACCTGTCCCTGTAAAATGCGGGCCTATTCAACACAACTGAAGTGTCTTTCCACGTAGAGCATCTTTCCACAAAAGTTTACACACCTGCACAGAAGTGGGAGCAGGCGCTGTCTGTAAAATGTTGTCCCCAAACACACCTGAAGAGGGACGTGCATCCCCCTAATGAAGTGAACTGGAAAAAATATTGTTTTGTTGATTTTCTCAGATGTGTAGTGCCTCAATAAATACAATTTTCATGAATCACTCAAAACTTAAAGCTCTTGTATCAGATGGTCCAATCATGCTCCCAAAATAAATCTTTGGAGATTTATTAACAACAGTATGAACAATTTTTTAGATGTTTTTCAAAAAATGTAAAATATGGCTTTGCGAAAATCTAAATTTTGAAAATGTTATACTTTTATTGAAACATGATGCTGCGTTATATATCACATGAAAGCCCATAAAAATAGGTTTAAAATGAGATGTTGCCCAACTCTCTAGCTCAATCAGGTGAGCTACAAATGCAATTTAAACAAACGTTAAAAGCAATTTTTTCGTTAGAAAATTGCAGCTTTAACGGCATATAACTTCAAAACTAGTGTACATATCAGCCTAAGATTTGGGGGTTTTCTTTACACCCATGGCAGCATTTATTATACCAAATTTAATTGAAATTAAAAAATGCAAGGTAGAATTTTTTTTTTCTAAAATTGTGTTGATGTGATGTGGAATGACCCCTAAAGTATACATTGTAGAGCTTCAGTGCAGTATGTAGAGCTATGTTAAGTTGTGCACAATTTCAGCTACTTATGCTCACTATTCATCAGAAATTCTGTCTATCCCATCTTATTGCTGGCTGGTATGTCTACGTGTCATTTTTCATAAATGAACCACAAATTAATAATTACATACTTACAGATATTTTAGCACCAGTAGCATTGTTTATACGATTCATGTGTTTGCAGAACTCTGGGCCATGTCCATCGCGGTCTTTATTGTTGTGAGTGACAAACAGAAGAGCATGAATCATCTCGTGGAGGAGCGTCTACAATGCAAAATATAACTATAACGTTATAATAAGAATTACACATACATTAAACACTTCATTTTTTTAAAACAATAGTATTTGTGAATATGAAATAGAAGAGCCATTATCAATATTCAGATATTTCTATTTGCTATTAGGCCTATATCTACATATATCATACTGTAACAGCCATTGATTTAATGTAGTCAAAATCCGAACAAAACACAACAATATAATAGTTGGCTGAATGCCAGGGTTGTGAGGCAAACCACAAAAAACAGCTACAGCCTTCGGGCTCTAGGGAGGGGGGCGTCTTTTTGCTCGCAGCTCTGTGAGCTGCAAGCAGAAAGCCAGGTTAAAACTACCATAATAACGGTAATAATTTTAACGCCGCAGAAATTCGGGGGGGGAATTGAATTCTCTCCCATACACTCAGATTAACAGAGTCATAGGGTACATTCCAGTATTTGATTCCCAAACTGATGCAAGAGACTACTTTTAGGGACTGGTCAAATATCAGGTCATATGGATGTGACAGTTTTCTCTTCTAAAACCTACCTGTACAAGATCTTTTCTTGGTCTTAACACCAGGAGAGGTTTACTAAGACGTATAGAACACAAGCCTCCTCTGCCTTCATAACAACAAACTCCTGCACATCTGAGGAATAAACACAAACCACATTTCAATGACATTCATATTCTACTGCAATTTTATAAAAGAAGGTGAAAAGTGATAATTCAGTGAAGATATCCACTTTAGTGGACACACATAGATGCCAGTTAAACAACCCAATAGATGTGACTGACTGCAAATGTTACACTTTTTCAAAAGGTTGAAAAAGAAGTAGTTGTAACTCTGCTGAAAATTAAAAATGCAAACCTGCAAGCTTGACCCGAACACCATGCAGCCACTCATTCATGTAAATTCTAAACTTCATGAATACTATGTTCCCCAATGACCAGACTTCATGTTGTATACAGACATAATATTAGGGTACAATTAAAAGGAAATGAGAAAAATAAAAAAAAGAATAGAATAACCAGGAGGCATAAATGTGCACAACCTTTCATAATGAGGCTGTACTGATATTTAGAGTTAACCAATCACATTCAAAATAATGGTCAAAAGGTAATTAGCATACACCTGTCAATAACTAAAGTGAATGCTTGTAACCTCAAACAAAGATCAGCTGTTCCTGTAGTATTTCCTTGCAATTTTCTTGGTTGCATCCTATTGGGTTAGCCATGGTCCCCAAGGAGCCTTCAGAACTCACCAAGGCCTACTGCAACATTGAAGGAGCTGCAGGAATTTCTGGCAGGAACGGGTCACTCCCTGCATGTGACAACAATCTTCTGTATTCTACACAAGTCTCACAAAAAAAGAACATCCAAGCCTTTCTAAATTTTGCAAAACAAATACATTCAGTAACCCCCAAACAATGTGAAAAAAACATCATAGGGTCTGATGAAACAAAAGTTGAACTTTTTGGCCTTAATACTAAAAGACATGTTCATCACCTATAGACCACCCCGCCAACTGTGAGGCACGACCGTGACCGTATCATGCTTTGGGGCTGCTTCGCTTACATTTACATATCAAATGCTGTGAACTAACTATTACATAGGGTTCTGCCTCCCTCAGGAAACTTTTAAAATCACACACACACAGGGCTAGAAATGTTCTTACACCCATATGACTCCATGGATATGCAAGTATCTATCAATTTTATAATGGCTGCAGTGTGAAACAACATGGAGGGCTGTTTTGGCTGGTACATGGGTGAGATTACATCATTTCATGTGAAACTGTTGAAGTAATGAACTTTGGAAAGTTTATGTGGAGTTTGAATGGGATATATAGAGTTTGTATCGTTTGTCTTTGGTTTACAGATGCTAGAATGTGAAACTGGATTTCGTGTAGATTCTATAGATTGTTGAATGGATTGAATAGAAAGTAGTTTGTAATGTAAAACTATGTGACATAACTGGAGTTTATAGTGTGAGAATATAGGATTTTTGTTTCAGGTATAATGTATATGAGTAGTATGGGATATGAATGGTATTTGAGGCTTCTAGTGTTCAATTGAAGACGTTTCAAGATAGAAGATTAGAATGTTTGTCGAATGTTTAAAATGGAGGACAACCTAAGTCATAAATAACGTTATTAAATGGTCATCACATTTTCCAGACTATTATGTACCCCCATTAGCATCCTTTCACATAAATAAAAAAAGATTAAAAATCAAAACAAAACATATTCATTAATCCTAGCTAATATAATACCACCCAACTATCCCGATTTTGGTGGCACAAACTCGATGAGCAGACCTTAAAAGAGGCAGGGGCTTACATAAAAGTAGGCTGCGTGTCATCCAAAAGTGGAAGATTCAGGGCAGATTGTGAGGAGGGCCTTATTTTGTTCCAATTTCGCAAATCTAAATGTAATATAATATTTGCATTCCAGGATAAAGTAATTGGCGTTTATTCACATACTAATAGAATGGTCTATGTAATGGTCTACATAATGCAGGGGTGGAGAAAACATAAAGGGCACAGCAGATTCCAGAGCTCACATTTATTCAGTGTCTTTGTCAACACAGGAGAGATAACTCCAATCCAACCTTTATCCACACGTTCATGATCAACAATCCTCGCTGGATAGTTATTAAAACTTAAGTGGTGTGACATCCTACAAATGTCGACTACAAAGAAAAGAAGAGTTGATGCAGTGTTGTTCTTTTTAAGAGAAATGATTATTTGTTGAAGCCAAAGGCAAACCTGTGTGCCTAGTTTGTGGCAATGCGTTAGCAGTAATGAAAAGACAATTTGAAGAGTCATTACAGTACAAAACATGCTAAACTCAGTGAATTGGGATGCAAAATGCGTCTGGATAAAGTCTGTGCTCTTCAGCGGAGTTTGGGACTGCAACAAGCCGCTTTCACTAGGCCTTATTGTGAAAGACGTTATTCAGATGAGTTATGCAGTGAGCGAGCTAATTGCAAAGAAGTCAAGGCCTCATGTAGAGGGAGAGTTTGTGAAAGAGTCACTGGTGGCTGCTGCAGAGTTGTTAGCACCGGACAAAGTAAAATTGTTTCAGAGTGCTAGTTTGTTTCGGTGAACCGTCTCAGATCGGATTACTGACTTAGCTCAAGATATTGAAAAAAAAAAAAAACACTGAAGGATTCTGCAGGAGATTTTCAATTTTTCTCTATGGTTTGTGAAGAGACAAAGGACATAAAAAAATACTGCCCAAGTGGCCGTCTTTGTTTGTGGGATAACTGCAGAGTTTGATGTGGTTGGCTCGCAAAAAGGGTTAATTGCATTTGTCAAAAAAGATCTGAATCATCTCAGTCTTGATCCAAGTGATTTAATTATATGCCACTGCATCATACACCAAGAAAGTATCTGTGCACAGTCGTTGTGTCTCAACAATGTGTTGTCAACAGTAGTGTCATGCATAAATTTTATCAAAAGCAGAGCGTTTAACAGCCACCAGTTTAAGGAGTTCCTGAATGATCTTGACTCAGAGTACGGTGATCTTGTTTATCACTGTGAATTGTGGTGGCTGAGTCGCGGCAACGTGCTCATGAGGTTTTACAAACTGCAGGATGAAGTCAAGCAGTTCATGAAGATGAAGGGAAAACCTGACAGAGAATTCAATGATAGCAAGTGGCTGTGTGATCTAGCGTACCTTTCAGAGCTGATCATCAAGCTGCAGAGCCCCAACCAGCTCCCTGCTTTCAAACGTGAAATCATATGAAGGTAAATCAATCATCATTTTTTTATATAGTGCCAGCAAGTTCCGTAGCGCTTTACAATTGGGAACAAACATTAATAAAACAATACTGGGTAATTATTACAGAGAGGTATGAGGGCCCTGTTCGCAAGCTTACAATCTATGAGACAATGGGAGTTTGAAACAAAAGGGCACGTGCTACATCATATTGTACATTAGACCAGCTAGAATGTAAAGGTAAAAAGTATTGCGTGGGTTGTGTGATCAGTCACACAGCAATGTTGGTCAGAGGGTTGTTGCCTTGTGTTAGCTGTGTATAGGCTGGCGAGATTAAGATGCTGGTTGAGGTATATTATAAGCTTGTCTGAAGCAGTGGGTTTTCAGTGAACGCTTGAAGGTTTGAAGACAAGAGGAAAGTCTTATTGTGCGAAGGAAGGAATTCCACAAAGTGGGTGCAGCCTGATAAAAGTCCTGTAACCAGGAATGGGAGGATGTGATGAGAGTGGAAGAGAGACGCAGATCTTGCGCAGAACGGAGGTGTCGAGATATTTTGAGACAAGTGAGGAGATGTATGTCGGTGCAATTTTGTTGATGGCCCTGTAGGTTAGTAGAAAAATTTTATATTGAATTCGTTGAAAAACAGGCAACCAATGTAGACACTAAGAGTGGCTCAGCAGAGAAAGAACGGTTTGCAAGGAAAATCAATCTAGTTGCTGCGTGCAAAATAGATTGTAGGGGTTCAAATCTGATTTTGGGAAAACCCGTAAGGAAGGAATTGCAATAGTTCATACGGGAGAGGATGAGTGTAGGACTTAAAGCTGTGGAAAGTGCAACTTGAAAGGAATAACACTGGTCATTTCCCCACACTGGAAGGACAAAAGCCTTCCAGGACACTTGAATATGCTGATCAATGTGCAAAACTAATTGGAGGCATTTAATGAAGGACTCAAGGATGTGAAAAGTGAACAATGGACCTGAACATCAGCTACTCCATTCAATGTGCAAACAGCTGATGTGCCTTATAAACTACAACACAAATCATTCAGCTGCAAATAGATGATGATCTGAAAGCTAGGTACAACAACCCCCCTCTGCTTGAGTTCTATAAACATTACATAAGCAATCATGAATTTCCCACTTTAAGGAGACATGCACTGAAATATGCATCTGTGTTCGGAACTTACTGCTGTGAGCAGTTCTTTTCAAAACGTATCATTGGAAAGAGTCGAATGCGCTCCAGACCGATTGATGGAAACCTGGAAAAGCAGTGAGTAGCAACATCATCAATACCAGCTAACATCACACGCCTCACAAAAGAGAAGCAGTTCCAGTCATCACATTAGGGACAAGCTAAATTTTTGACCAAATATAGCAGGCTAATTTTTAAGTTGATAATTTTGTACAGCCCGCAAATGACGTTATAAATATCCAAATGGCCCTTGGCAGAAAAAAAGGTTCCCCACCCCCGATATAAAGGAACACTGCAACAGCATCTGGAAGTCTCAATGAAATATTGAGGTTTAGTGGTTTTGCTTAAACATAAGTTTCAATGCTTTCCTCCTTTTTCCCCATTTTCAACACTTTTGTGCACTTCTATCCTTCCTAGCCCTTTATATCATTTTGCAGTTATGTTCTACTTTCCTTCCATAGAGGGATTGCAAAGTGTCACCTTTTGTACCTGAACTATACTGTACAATGTTTTGCAGCAATCAGCAGGCTTCCTTCAAGGCATCATAATTGCAAGTACTGGGTAGGACCCCCCCTTTGACCACAAAACAGTCTGAAGTCTTTGTGCCATGGATTCAACAAGTGCTGGAAACATTCCTTAGAGATTCTAGCCCATGATGACATAAAAGCATCACAAAGTTGTTGCACAATTGTTAGCTGCACATTCAGGCTGCAAATCTTCCATCCCAGCACATCCAAGTATGGATTCATGGATTTATGTTGTTTGTGCCAAATTATTGACATTACAATCTGCATGTTGCAGCAGGAATAGAGTCAGACCAGGGGACACTCTCCAACTGTCCAGTTTTGGTGAGCCTGTACCAGGTGTGATTTTCTACTACTGTGGCGCATTCACGTCAAGGTTGAACGTGATGTGCATTAAGAGATTCTTTTCTGCATACCACTGTTGTAATGCATGGTTATTTTAATTATTGACATTTCACTGTCAGCTTCCAACAGTCTGACCATTCTCCTCTAACCTACAATCACTGGATGTTTTTATTTTGTGCACTATTCTCTGTAAACTCTAGAGACTGTTCTGCATGAAAGTCCCATCATCAGCAGTTTGAGATACTCAAACTACCCTGCCTGCCACTAATAATAATTCCACGGTCAAAGTCACTCAGATCACATTACTTCCCTACCCTTTCATTTGGTCTGAACAATTGGCTGATTAGATGTTTGCATCAACAAGCTGTTGTACCTAATAAAGTGGCCACTGACTTTTTGATTCAAACATGTTATGCATTGGTTAGTACCTACCAAAAGTGGTCCAAGGAAGGATGCCGGGGAACTGGCGACAGGGTTATGGGGGCCCAGAGCTCAATGTGGACGAGTGAAGGCTAGTCTGTCTGGTCCAATACCACAGAAAATATACTGCAACACAAATATGCTGTCTCTAACAGATAGGTGTCAGAACACACAGTGCATTGCAGCTTGTTGCGAAGCCACAGACTGGTCAGAATGCCCATTGTTGACCCCTGTCCACCATCGAAAGCGCTAAAAATGGGCAAGTGACAACAGAACAGGACTATGAAGTATTAGAAGAAGATGGCATCATATGGACGGCAGGGTGCATGTGCATGGTTTACCAGAGGAAGAGATGGTACCAGGATGTACTATGGGAAGATGACGAGCTGGCAGACGCAGTGTGATGCTCTGGGCAATGTCCTGCTGGGAAACCCTCAGTCCTAGCACTCATGTGGATGTTACTTTAACACGTACCACTTCCTAAAAAATATTGCAGACGAAGTACATCCCTTCATGGCAGCGGTATTCCCTGATGGCAGTGGGCTTTTTCAGGAGGATAAAGCACCCTGCCACACTGCAAAAGTTGTTCAGGAATGTTATGAGGAACAAGACAGAGTTCAAGGTGTTGATTTGGCCTCCAAATTCCCCAGATCTCAATCTGATCAATCATTTGTGGGATGTGCTAGAAAATTGAGTCCGAGCCATGGAGGTCCCCCTCGCAGCTTACAGGTTTCAAGTCTTGGTGCCAGAGGAATATTATTCATATTTATCTGTCACTGCCCAATTAGAGCTTACTGCCTAAATTCCATAAAAGACACACACTAGGATCCATTTTAGTCAGAAGCCAATTAGCCTAACAGTATGTTTTCGGATTGAACAAGTTTGCCTGAGTCAAACGAAACACATCAGAAAGAGCTGCTCATTGCAGGTGAAATTCTGTCTTTTGCAGATACCTGAAATTGAAATTACTGCTTGATGTCTCCCAGTCTCTGGTGGCCACTGTGTGGTAAATAACAACCTCTAATTCAACTTTGGCATTACTCAAGGTATTACTCATTTTGAAGCTACCAATACTGTTGCAACATTATTCAGTCTATTCGGCTGCTGTCAAAAGCACCCGAGCAAACAGTTACTGGAACCAGCTATAAGTGCAGACCTTATGCAAGGAAAATTTATATGGCTTCATTATTGCCTTGATTATTTATAGAGGACTACACCTTTTGTTCACTGAACTGGGACTAGTCTTTCCTCAAGCTAAGAAATATAGTATCTGTATCTGCTAATTAAGCCATTATCCCCGGTTATTTCATCATCAATGATTTCTTTTTGGCACATTAGGATATTTAATGTATTGTCAGTTATAGATGTTTAATCAATTTTTAATAAACGCAATATATTTTTTTAATGAATTGTACCCCATGAGCATCATATGGATTCTGCCTGTTTAACCATTTTAGTTATATTAATCTGATTTCCACCTCTTCAAGCTGAGAATTCAGCGCTGTATATTTTCTCCCTTTTGTAATATTTTTGGAATTGTGGGAAAAAAATCCTCACACAGAGAACATATAAATTGCACACAGATAGAGCCCTAGTTCTAAATAAATTCATGACCCTAGTGCCATGCTAACCAACAACGCTGCAATATACCCCTCATTGGCAGTAGGTTTCTTTCTTTTTTTGGGACTCTATAACCCTAAACAAGTACCACATACTGAAATGCCCTACTCTAGGCAGTAGTCATTTTTGGAATGGTTCCCCACTGACGTTAGGAAACCGGTAATGACCCTGTAGGTCAAACAAAGTTTGGCATGTAGTAGTAACCAGAGATTGCACTTACCGTTGAGGTCTATGAAGGTCATGCCACTGTCTCGATTGCATTCACTCAAGTGAACGCAAGAAATTACAGCTGGCCGTATCCAACAAAAAAAAGTGCCTGTGTAACCATAGGTTGCATCCTTATAATCGTTTCTATAGTTTAAATAGCATTTAAAAAATGCTAGTACAAGCATGATATGCTTAAGCAAACAGTTAAGGGGCCTAACAATTATGTACATGTTGTATTATGCATTATTCAATGTCGTAAATTCTTGGATTGATTTTAAATTCTCTAAAGACACTCCAAATAGTGAACTGTATTGTACAGACAAGCTTATTGTGACATGAATGTAATCATAGTACAACCCGCAGTAGAGCATGCAGGCGCTTTATAAATAAATGGTCTAAGCTTTTAATAGTGAGAATAAGTAAATACAACTGATTAGATCACACACTTACAACGTCATCCTTTGGCTCCACTTTACTTCTACTCCAGTCAACTTCCCGAAGAAGAACATATCATTGAACTGCAAAAACAATGCATGAATATCTGGATTCGGGTCTAGAAGCTCCCAAGACGGGTCCACCACCGACATGTTCCCGGGGCGAGCTGTCACATCGGTGGTCGGCCTCTCTGACTGCCAGCACTCATACTTGGAGTTATAATCACGGTTAGGGTGCCACGCCGTATCTGTCTCCTCCCGGTTATACTGCTCCTGCAACTGGACAGCTAGTTGAAAATCCGCATCCATATTACTGCAGTGTCTTCAACTCTAGATTTGAATGATTAACGGATGATTTGGACGGAAGTCACTATTCGGGGGCTCTTCCTAACAACACATCAGTAAGCTCTCGCAGTTGTCCCCTTGAGGCTTCCGTACAGGAGAACCCGGAAGTGCGCTTTGCTGTTCACCTGCGTTTCACAGCGAACGCGAGAACAAGCTCACCCACACCGTGTAGTTCTGATTGGTTAGCAGCTTTTCTTGGCCAACTGCAGACCGGAGTGTGACAGCATGCTGGGAGAGTCTTGCAATGCAATCTGGGTTTATTATGTTGCTTATCTTAATGGTTGCGACTAAATCTCCTTCACCGTAGGTACCCGGTACCTACACTGCATGGGAAATAGCACACTCAGTGTGAGCCAGCTAAATCCCCTTCACCGAAGGTACCTGGTACATACACTGCATGGGAAATAGCACACTCAGTGTGAGCCAGCTAAATCCCCTTCACTGAAGGTACCTTTTGGCCCCCTGCTGACCGGGTCATGAATTGGAATGGGATTTAGCCAGCTCAGTGTGAACCAGTTAAATCCCCTTCACTGAAGGTACCTTTTTGGTCCCCTGCTGGCCAGGTCATGAATTGGAAGGGGATTTAGCCAGCTCACAGTGATGTGTCTAAATCCCCTTCAGTGTAGGTACCTGGTACATTGACTGTATGGGAAATAGGATTTAGCCAGCTCTTAGCCACACTTGTACTGTCTTATATTACTGAGGTTGTTTTTGGTGATGGTATCAGTACTAAATAACATGAAAATGGATAGTATAATATGTGAATTTTGTCTTGAATTTGTTTCAAGGTCACCTAAAAAATAATAATATTTGTTTAGTCATTTATTTTTTAAAGATAAAATGTACTTATTGGGACAACCTTTTAAGAGTTAATTTCTCTTGTGGTTACTCATAAATGATCCATATGGATGTGTAGAGATCTAAAAACAAGATAATTTTAGAGTGAGAAATAGAGAAACTGAAGATACTGGGTCATAAATTGGAAGTAACGGCAAGAAATGCAAACTGAAAGGTCAACTCAAAGTAAATGATAATGTGTAGATATTAGCCCATGAGAAAAGTTATTTGCAATTATTATTTTATGCTAGAACCTTAATGCACATTAGCATGCATTAGATATATATGAAGAGCCCCCTCTCCCTCTCTATTCACAGAATTTGTTTTCACCAGCAGACAATTATAGTTGCCAACTCATTTGTATGGTGCTACTTATACCCCATTCATAGTGCACCAAAATCCCGGGTTTTTGCCGGGGTGAGCTCAAACGACCCGGGTCTTGGTGCAGTATGAATGGTACAAGTCAAAAATCCTGGGTCTAAAAACCCGGGTCTTCAACCCGGGATTTATCGAAGGGGAAATTCCCGGGTCGGACCCGGGTTGCCTGCACTATGAATGGTGCAACAGAAAACAAGCTGATTGGCTGTCTGCCTGTCTCTATATTAAATCTAACAGTTAATAAGAGCTGTTCTTATTGCTCTAAACAAATTCACTGTTTGTTTAGAAGAGATAGATTGCTTGGCTGGGTTGACCCCTTAGATACCAGTGTGTGAAGTGTTAACTGTGTAGCTACCAGAGCACAGAGTGTGCACAATTGAGCAATTAAGTCATAGGTTTGTTATAGAGAAAAAAACAGACACCTTTCAATGACATCATCATTTTTCAGCCAATGAAAACTGCTCTGGTGATGACTCCCACAAATTGCCAGGGCACAGACTTGTGCAGTATGAATGGGGTCATCCCGGGAAATTCCCGGGTAAGAGGTGCAGTATGAGTGGTGTTTCTGAGCTGGGACGCTCCGAGCCTCGGCAAAAACCCGGATTGAAAAACCCGGGATATTGCCGGGGCGGCAGTATGAAAGCAGTATTAGTATTCTCTGGGGCATATTCAATTCAGTCTGGAGCATGTAGATTTGCTTACAGAAGTTGACTATTATACTTGTATGCTTTGTAGTGGATAATTTAGGTTATGTTTTAATCATACTTGGCCACTCCCCCGGATTGTTCGGGAAACTCCCTAATTCTGCACAGATCTCCCGCAGTACCTTGTTGGTTTTCCCGCATCCTGCCACTTCCCAGTGAAGTGGTCAGGATGGGGTCCTCCATGACATGAGTCACAGCAAATAGCGTGATGTAGGCTTTGCCACCTGGGTCATATTAACACTGCTGCATAAATGTATAGTTAAGGGTGGTAGCAAAATGACACGATCCCCTGCCTCCCCCTCCAAGATATGTTCAGATTTTAGTGTTAACATTTTCAGTTAAAAAAGTTCTTGGATATACCCATGGTGTCTATTTTACTCAAGGGGTACTTATGTAGCATTATTAACCACAATGGGTCTGGTGACTCCCCAGCCATTGGCTCCTGTCCATGTACTAGGATACATCTTACCTATCCTAATCCTACTGGAACCATACTCAAGAAGGGCACTGGGAGTAGGTATGGCAATTATAACAAGAGCGCAGAATGGTGAACAATGTAAGTAAGGCAGACAAGAGGAGGAATGATTCTGAGGATGCTCTATCACAGTAAAATCATAAATAAATATATATATATATATATATTTACAAGTTAACCCGTGCATGATACTCATGCATTCTAGTCAAATCAAGCTACTTAAGGTGTTAAAAAGGTTCTTGTCATGCATTTGGGCCATAGACCAGGCCTCAGCCACCAACCACTCCCCACTGTCACCACCACCAACCACTCCCAACTGTCACTTCTCCTTCAAGAAATATATATATATTTTTTTTAAAATCTTTATAAACACTTTTAACAATTAACAAATTAAATTAACAAATGAAAAACATCTTAGTATACCAAATTTCAGCCCTTTCTGAATTTTTTTCCCCACACGCACTAAGAATTTAGTAGGTCAGTGTATAACTCCACAGCAGGTGGCAGGTGGCGCTGCAGCTTGGTTTTATTTTTTCCACACACAGACAGACTAACACACGCCACTAGACATTTATATATTGGATATATCATTGGGCTGTTTGTCCAGTTATGCATTCAGACACCCCTGCACCGATTGTGATGAAACAAATGCAAGATGGTCCAGTTGGATCCTGGCCAGGTTTTATAGAGGTTAGGGTGCCAGTAGAACCTCCCGTTGTTGTAAGCTGGGCAGAACTTTGACCTGGAGAGCCTGTCCTGGTCTTTCCACTAGATGGATTTCAATGACATTTAATATAAAAACAAAAGCCACACTGGGCAGCCACCTAATGGGTGTGTTGGAAGACCTGCTAAGCTTTTATTTTGAAAAGGTTGACAGTTACATCCAACTCATTGATAACTTAATAGCTTGAAGATTTAAACCCAGGCAACGGCAGGTACTTTAGCTAGTAATTAATAAAACAGGTACTTTATTCTTAAGATTATTTGCATAATTGTCTTTCTTTCAATGCCACAGCTTTTGTCTCTCAGCACTTATTGTGGAGGGTACAGCGTGCAATGAAAATTAGAGTGCACCACATTTGTGCACTTCAAATTTAGAATCAGACACACACCTAACTTAAAATTACCTGGGGGTAAATGTATCATACTCTGGTTTCTTCAACTCGCGGGAGTTCGGCAAGATGACAGCTAAAATTTAAAGCGGCGATGCCTTGTAAAGGCAATTTTCCCTTTACAAGGCAGCGCCGCTTTAAATTTTAGCTGTTATGTCGCCGAACTCCCGCGAGTTGAAGAAACCAGAGTATGATACATTTACCCCCTGGACTGAATAAAGATGTAGTTAGTGGCACACTGTACAATTAAACACCTGTGGGATTACGATGGATCAGTTGCAAATTGCATTACAAGTTACTTCTTGCTGATATAGGTGGAAAATTAAGTTTATTATGCGGGGACCCTTCTTATAATCAGATGTGGTGTAATAGACTTCGTGCTAGATGCATTTTTTTCCAAAATTTGGACATATTTTAATCATAACAAGCGTGAATATGTAATAATTGTCAGGCTAAAAGTAATGTAGGCATTCAATAAAAAAATCCTAATATGTGGCAGATGGTTCTCATAATATATTGGTAAATTATGTCAATTATCTTTTGGAAAAAAAGTTATAAGAGAATAGATAGTATATTATTTGTTTTACAATCCTTGGTTCAGCAGGTATACTTTATGCATTTATCTAATATTTTGACATGCTTGTAGGACACACGAGGAAACCGTAAAGGTCTCTTCCACACGGGTCACATATAGACATGTAACAAATATCTAACATACAGGGGGAGGGGTGGTTGGGTCAAAACTTATCTTCCAGGTCTGGTGGCTTGTAAACCAAAGAAAATGTGCTACATAAAAAGCAGTGTGTATGTCCAAGTTGTGGGTAGTGGTCCTACGTGTGTAACTTACTGTACATAGTGAATTATTGTGCACCATTTTCACAGAGAGGCTTATGGCATGGTATCAGCACTAAATAGGTTATTGAAATAATTAGATCACACACAGTGCAAGACAATGGGGTATATTTACTAAACTGCAGGTTTGAAAAAGTGGATATGTTGCCTATAGCAACCAATCATTTTCTAGCTGTCATTTTGTAGAATGCACTAAATAAATGATAACTATAATCTGATTGGTTGCTTTTGTTAATGTGCGTATCGTCGCTAACCAATAACGATTGTCGAACCTCGATTTGTGTTTCCAAAGCACAAAGGTTTATTCGCAATAAGTGGAAAAATATGCTCAAGCGAAGTAATAGTAAATACAGCCGTTACTTATCGCAGGCGCTCTGGATCCAGTGCAGTCATTCAATCCTGAAGTCTGGGGACAAGATGTCTGCACTCTGGATCACAAGCTGCTGCTTATATACACAATCAAATACAGTAATACAATGAAGATGGTATAGCTTGCATCTATTGGTCCGGGTCTCAGGAATGTCCAAGGGGTCGTCAATCATTGGCTGGTTCATCCTAAGGAATCCAAAGGAGGGGGTCATCTCTGCAGGGGGTATGCTCTGCTCTTCCCGCCCGGATTCCTTAGTCTTAAGTAGTTCATAATTCCCTATCATTCATAACTTGCGTATGCACTCTGCGATTCCCTCGCAGAGTGAACCAAACAGTAGGATATGTAATAAGGTTCATTATGATACCACTCATGATGTTATTCCTTTAACCCATTCCGTGTATTTCACTAATATGCATGTAACTCTGATATAACATATAAATACTACTATATTTCGACATAACTGACTATGTGTTGCAATTACCATTAATGTGTACTATTTTATAAGTATGCGTGTTTGTGCGAATGTATGGTAAAAGACCGATTACTGTTGTTGCCACGTGTAGTGGATGCGTACGCCCTTTCACGCCGTAGCGTGCCCTTGTACGTCATAGCGTACCGTACGCATCTTTTCAGACAAAGACAACCCGTTTGCTAGACTTTAATTGAAATGACTTTATCCAATTTGCTGACTTCGACAGTTCCACCCTTTGATAGTGTAATAAACTATCACCCAATCACCGTTTCAAGTTCAGGATTATACAATACTTCTTCACAGACCATGATCTCAGTATCTGGTACCACCCTTTCAGTCTCTTTCTCAGTGTTACTCCCATGAGACCGTTTTCCACACTTCAACACAGTAGGAACACATTTGACAACTAAACCAATTGCTAAGATGACACCCAGTATAAGGAGAAGGAGCTTACCTACACTCGCAATCATTTCCTGTACCCACTCCCCCAGACCGGAGAACCATTTTGCTGGGTTTAACCATGAGAACCAACCCGCCACCTTTTCCCCGACCTCATATAACGAAGAATTATGGCTCTTTCGAAATTCCCATTTCAGCTGCAAAATTTCATCCATCTTCCGGTCTATAACCTCTTTAGGGTCTTCAGTATTATTAGTAATGTACGTGCAACATTTGACACCGAACTGGGTGGCCAGTGTCACACAGTACCCACCAGTAATAGAGGTGAGATAATTTAGTACCAGTCTATGTTGCACCAACTCCTTTTTGTACGCTTGTAGCTCCCTTCCAGTATACCTGAAAGTGTCATCATACATCTCGGTGATATTATCTATTAATTTAGCTAGGTCTTGGATATATTTAAAGTTTAATGTTCCCCGAGCGGTCCTGGTGAGATCTAGAGCAACCATAACTTGGAAACCAGCAGTTTCACTAATCAATTTTGTAGCTATGGGTTCCTCACCAGGAATCATATTTCTCTTGCCACGGTGTTCATACTGTGTGTGTATGTATGGTGGTGATGTAGTCTTGTGAATATCTACCATTTCTTCATGAGTAATAGTCATGATTTCAGGAACCAGTTTAGCTAGGAAACACAAGCCCTTGGAACTCGGAGTCACCCAGGAATAAGCTTTCCTTCCACAAACAAAATACACATCATCAGGGAGAACATAAGGAACAGTATGCCCATGAATTATGTCACACAGAGTTTTGATAAAACTACCCATGCCTAGTGTCTCCATCTGCTCTAGATATGTGTCGGCATTAATGACATTTTCACATTTATCTGTAGAGACTTTTCCAATAGATACCTTCTTATGTTTGGTTATACGCCCTAACTTGTGACTTCCATCAGCATTCCTGCCTAGTAGTGACCTTGTGAGTCTCTCTCTAAAATGAGTGTGGCGAGCCATTGTCTGATCTGATAGGTCAGCCTCCCAATTCTCCAGGCGCTTTGCATGAGATATGTTTAGGCACAGCAAAGATCTGCCTTTAGGTCTCCCAAAACAGACTCACGAGTGACAGATCTATGTCGTCGGTCTCAGATTTATCTTGCACTTTCTCCGGATTATGGACTCTCCTGCAGTGGGTGGAATGGACCCAAGTGTCTCTCTCTGCAACCTTCAGTGATGTAGTACTGGTCAGCAGCACTTGGTACGGGCCTTCCCAACGGTCTGTTAAACAACCTGAACGTAAGAAATTGCGGATCATAACATAGTCTCCAGGTTCAACATCATGACAGTTCGTTTCTGGCATACCAGGTGACAGCATTTTTAGTTTTTGTTGTTGTTGTTTCAGCTGTCTACTCATTCTTATAAGATATTGTACAGTCACTTCATTATTACACTTTAAGTCGTCTTGTGGACTCACGATCAAATGAGGTTGTCGTCCGAACAGTATCTCAAAGGGGGACAGATTAAGAGGAGGTCTAGGAGTGGTTCGAATGCTGTGGAGGACCAACAGCAAAGCCTCAGGCCATGCCAACCCAGTTTCAGCCATTATCTTACCTAGTTTGTTCTTGATATTACCGTTTACTCTCTCCACCTTACCACTGGCTTGTGGTCGGTAAGGGGTGTGAAGTCTGCTACTGATTCCCATGAGTTTACACATATTTTGGAAGATATCACCAGTAAAATGGGTACCCCTATCACTTTCAATGATTCTAGGGATACCGAACCTACACACAAAGTCTTGTACAATTTTCTTTGCAGTGAACACAGCAGTATTAGTGGCTGCCGGATATGCTTCTACCCAACCGGAAAACACATCAATACACACTAACACATACTTTAGATTCCTGCACGGTGGTAATTGGATATAGTCAATTTGTATTACCTAAAAAGGTCCGTCTGTAGGAGGGATGTGGGATGGCTCAGTTGGAATAGTTTTCCCAACATTTTTCCTCAAACAAGTAAGACATGACATTGCTTTCTTACCAGCTTGAGAGGAAAATCCGGGAGCACACCAGTATGCTCTCACCAGTTTGCACATACCTTCTTTACCCAGGTGAGTCAGGCCGTGTGCTGCTTCAGCCAGGCTTGGATAGTATGTTCGGGGAGCTACAGGCTTACCTTGTCCATCCCTCCAGAGTCCTGAGGACTCTTGACCACATCCCTTCGCCTTCCAGACCGCCTTCTCCTGCAGGGAACACAAATCTTGCATTTCAATTAATTTCTGCGTGTCTAATGTCTGAAAAGCCATCATAGTCTCGGTCGATACAGTCATAGGTTGCCCTGCTGCCCATTTAGCAGCTTCGTCTGCCCTGTTGTTGCCCAATGACACTGGGTCTTCTTCAAAGGTATGGGCTTTGCACTTTATGACGGCTACTGTTCTGGGTAACTGTATCGCTGTCAGAAGTCCTTTTATGTGTTGTGAGTGTGCCACTGGTGTACCTGCTGCTGTCGTAAAGTTTCTAAGACGCCAAAGGGCCCCAAAATCGTGCACTACCCCGAAGGCGTACCTAGAGTCAGTATATATATTGGCTGATTTACCCTCTGCCAGTTCACACGCTCTCTTTAGTGCTACTAGTTCCGCCACCTGGGCTGAGTGAGGTGGACCAAGGGGTTCAGCTTCTACCACATCCTGATCGTCTACAACAGCGTAACCAGTACATAGCTCTCCTGTCTCTGTCTGTCTATGGCAACTTCCGTCTGTATAAAACGTAAAATCTACATTTTCTAAGGGGGTGTCACGTATGTCGGGCCTTGCAGTAAAGGTCTGATTCAGGTGTTCCATACAGTCATGCGTGTCAGTATTCTTGCCTAACTCATCATCAACCAGGGTCTCCTCACCTCCCACCCTTTGTGTCTCTTGAGACACATACGGAAGGTATGTAGCTGGATTTAGGGTGCTACATCGTTTGATGGTGATGTTTGAGGGTGCCATCAGGGCTAATTCCCACTTTGTGAATCTAGCTGAAGAAACATGTCTGGTTTGTGCTGAATTTAACAGAGCTGATACAGCATGGGGTGTATAGATGGTTGAATTATGTCCTTATACTACATCCTCGCTCTTACTTACTAGAAGGGCCGTTGCTGCTACACTTCTGAGACATGTTGGGAGTGACCTTGCCACATTGTCTAATTGTGCACTGTAGTATGCTACCGGTCTGCTAGCGTCACCATGTTTCTGTGCGAGGACACCTGCTGCACAGCCATCAGCTTCTGTACAATATAGCTCAAAAGGCTTTTCATAATCAGGTATTCCCAATGCAGGTGCTCTTGTCAGACTATCTTTAAGATTAAAGAACGCTTGCTCTGACTCTTCTGTGTGTACGACACGTTCTGGTTTTGAGGAAGAGACTAGCTCCTGCAATGGTAATGCCAGAATAGAAAAACCTGGGATCCAGGACCTACAGTATCCACACATCCCCAAGAAAGTACGAATCTGCTTCTGGCTCTGCGGCAGGGTCATGTGTTGTATAGCCTCAATTCTGTCGGTTGTCAGGTGTCTTAGCCCCTTAGTGAGGCAGTGTCCTAAGTATTTGACCTTAGTCTGACATGGCTGTAATTTATCCTTTGCCACCTTGTGCCCTGTTTGTGAAAGATGAAGCAACAACAATTTAGTATCATGTAAACATGACATAAAAGAATCAGAGCACAACAACAAATCGTCCACATATTGAATTAGAACAGACCCATTGTGGGGTTGAAAGGATTGCAAACAGTCATGTAAGGCTTGGGAGAAAATACTGGGGCTGTCAATGAACCCCTGGGGTAGTCTGGTCCATGTGTATTGCACTCCCCTGTAGGAGAATGCAAAAAGGTATTGGCAGTCAGGGTGAAGAGGGACTGAAAAGAAAGCAGAACATAGATCAATGACAGTAAAATGACTGGCAGACGGTGGAATCTGCATGAGGATGACAGCTGGATTCGGCACTACGGGGAATTGGCTCTCAACAACTTTGTTAATTCCCCTTAAGTCCTGGACTAATCTATAGCCCCTCCCCCCATTCTTCTTCACAGGGAAAATGGGACTATTTGCTGTACTGGCTGTACGAATTAAAATCCCTTGTTGTAACAGCCTCTCAATAACAGGATTTACCCCTAGTTCCACCTCCGGTTTTAATGGATACTGTGGGATTTTTGGAGCTATCCTACCACTTTTTAGATTGACCATGACAGGGGCTACGTTTGCCATCAGTCCAGTGTCCTGTCCATCTCTGGTCCATAGGGAACCTGGTATTTCCATCAACATCCCCTGTACTTGAGATGGACTTTGTTCTATAACAGGAGAGTATAACATTAACCTTTGAGGGGTGTCCAATATGTCCTGTACCTCATGTGCAACCTTCTCGGGTATATCTAGGAACACACCATCTGAAGTACAGTATATGACACATCCCATTTTACATAACAAGTCTCTCCCTAGCAAGTTAGTAGGAGCCGCTGCAGCCAAGAGAAACGAATGCTTAGTATGCAGAGGCCCGATAGTAACTTCGGCGGGTTTAGTTAGAGGATAATGTAACACTTTTCCCGTCACCCCCATAGCTGGAATAGTTTTGCTGGTCACCCGTAGATTGAAAGGAGAGGTTATCACAGATCGGGCCGCCCCTGTATCTACAAGAAAAGTTTGTTTCCTGCCAGCTATGTCAACTATCATTGTTGGTTCTTCACTCTGACTCTCAGTTAACCTCACTGGCTGTAGACTACAGGTATGACCTGACCCCTAGCGCTGACTATTGATTTCCCGCGCAGCATTTGCTGCCGTAATATGCGCGGGTAGATGTGAGTCTTTCTTTATTACACTCTCTAGCGTAATGTCCTTCCTCGTTACAGTTGAAACACCTGATCACTTTAGGTTTCCTGTTATATGGGTTGTATGCTGGTGGTCGTGTGTGCACCCCTTCTAGAGCCTGTATACTTACCGTCATTAACTTATCACTTTTCTCTTCCCTTTTTCTAAAAAGGTTCTTGTCATGCTCCACAGCAGACTCCCTAAGGAAGTCTACCGTGACGCCTCTCCAATTAGGTAATGTGGTTTGTACTCTCGTCTTTAAATTTTCCCTAAGGCCATCCATCAGTACTCCTACAGCTACCTCTCTGTGATGTGGGTCCTCACTTATGTTGGATATCCCAGTAAATCGTGCAATCGCTGTTATAGCTCTAGCAAAGTAATCTGAGGCAGTTTCACTATCCTTTTGTTTAATGGTGAAAATCTTACTCCAATTTACCACTACTGGAAAACAGATGGCTAAGTGTTTGACAATTTGTTCTATATTCCGTTGATTAATCTCATCAGTCAAGGTGTCATCTTCCTCCAACAAACAATCTCCAATAAATTTTTGTATGTTAGTATTGGGAGGAAGACACGCCCTCAACACTACTCGCCAATCCTTACTGGTTGGTTCGTGAGCATTTCCTAAGTCTTTAACAAATTTCTGACATTTAGCTAACTCCTTTCTAGGGTCCGGGAATTCAGTCATAATGGAACGTTTCAGTCATAATGGAACGTAATTCTGATCTAGTCCAGGGACAATGCATTGTAACATTTCTTAAAGGAACTACACCATCCTTATCCGGTTTCCCATTGGGAACTGATATTGTGCGGACCGGGAACACACCCTCTGGTATACTAACTTCAGGGGACGCTACAGGATTTACAGGCCCTAGATTTAGAACACTTTCACTCCTAGTGATCACGCTACTCTCACCTATCTCAGCCATTTTCTCATACTTGCGTTGAGCCTCTAGTACATTAACAGCATGGGCAATGGCCGAAATCACAGTGGGTTCATCTTCATTTTCAGATACACTTGATTGAAACTGATTTAAAACAGGGTACAACTTAGTAATTTTTCTATTTTCAGTTTTAACAACGGCTGTACTTACCCCTCCCGCCACATAAGGTGGCGGGGGCGCGCTTGCGCTGAGTTCGCCACGCTTCTCAACGGTTACATCCGCCTTGCGCGCGTTTTTCGCCACGCCTATTTCCGGTTTGCATTCGCTGCTCTGCCACGTGTTACCTTCCATTTGCCACAATTTTAAACAATCATTATGGCTATTTCTCTTTTTTGTTGACTTGATCAACCATATTTTATCTTTTACAGTATTCAGTACCTCTGCATTAAAACTCCCTATTGTTGGGAAAGGCCTATCACAAGCTTTGGTCATCCCGACCCACGTGTCACAATACACAGTTGCATATGCACCATATTTCTTACACATGAGAAACCTCGCTGAACCTATAGGGCCTTCCTTAGGCAGTACACTGACCATCTCTAGCGTATGCTTAGCACCCATGTTGAACAATATACCTTCTACCCGGAACACAGACACACCGCAATGCTCTGTTCCTTCCGGCCAAATGTGAAATACAGACACACCGCAATGCTCTGTTCTTTCCACCTAATAATTTCAACTCTGTTGCTATACTCACCGCTAGAGATCTATAATACTCGGTGAACGTGTTTCCTTTAGCCGCGCTCACTCGCTTTTCTCGCCCCTGGCGAGGGTCCCTAATACAGAAATATCACTGTGGGCCCCAAGGGCTATCAGCTCCTCGATACCCTGGCTCAACCACAAATATCTGCTGAGTTTATTATCGCTGGGAGCGCACAGTCGATACAATCAACCTGCCTTTCCAGTATAATTCCTCCTAGCTGCTTCACCAATTCGCACTAACGGTGCGACCGGATCGCACTGCCTACCAATACTAATTATTAGCAAACCTTGCGATCTATTGGTAGCGCTTTGCGAAAACCTCAACAATAAAACAGTGTATCTACGTTACAACATCACACACTATACACCTTTTCTGCGCAGAAAATCAAAAGTTCCCAACAATAGTAATAATGTCTCAGAGGCTTTCACAAGTAATTATACTATGCATGTATAATAACTATCAACACGATTGTTTAACCACGTGGCAAGTTTACCGGAAGTTCGCGTACGCACAGCAGGAAGTACACATACGCTAAACAATGCAATACAGTTAAAACGCACAATGACAGAAAAAAGAAACAGTTTTCTCTTTTGTCCCTAGGTTCTAGTTAGCGTGCCCTAGATAATGCAAAACGGACATTCGGTTTCGCAACACAGAGTAAAATTCAGGTTTTGAACACCGTGCGTTCTTACCCGTTTATGACGCGTCTCCACCCTTTGTTGAGGAACCGAAATCCGTTGGTCTTGCGTATCATCGGCAACGAAACCTCCAAAGCTCACGAGCCCCCAAATTGTTAATGTGCGTATCGTCGCTAACCAATAACGATTGTCGAACCTCGATTTGTGTTTCCAAAGCACAAAGGTTTATTCGCAATAAGTGGAAAAATATGCTCAAGCGAAGTAATAGTAAATACAGCCGTTACTTATCGCAGGCGCTCTGGATCCAGTGCAGTCATTCAATCCTGAAGTCTGGGGACAAGATGTCTGCACTCTGGATCACAAGCTGCTGCTTATATACACAATCAAATACAGTAATACAATGAAGATGGTATAGCTTGCATCTATTGGTCCGGGTCTCAGGAATGTCCAAGGGGTCGTCAATCATTGGCTGGTTCATCCTAAGGAATCCAAAGGAGGGGGTCATCTCTGCAGGGGGTATGCTCTGCTCTTCCCGCCCGGATTCCTTAGTCTTAAGTAGTTCATAATTCCCTATCATTCATAACTTGCGTATGCACTCTGCGATTCCCTCGCAGAGTGAACCAAACAGTAGGATATGTAATAAGGTTCATTATGATACCACTCATGATGTTATTCCTTTAACCCATTCCGTGTATTTCACTAATATGCATGTAACTCTGATATAACATATAAATACTACTATATTTCGACATAACTGACTATGTGTTGCAATTACCATTAATGTGTACTATTTTATAAGTATGCGTGTTTGTGCGAATGTATGGTAAAAGACCAATTACTGTTGCTGCCACGTGTAGTGGATGCGTACGCCCTTTCACGCCGTAGCGTGCCCTTGTACGTCATAGCGTACCGTACGCATCTTTTCAGACAAAGACAACCAAGTTTGCTAGACTTTAATTGAAATGACTTTATCCAATTTGCTGACTTCGACACTTTAGACAACATCTCCACTCTTTCAAAGCCGCAGTTTAATAAATATACCCCCCATGAGTTTGCTGGTCCGGCCAGCTGCCTGGATCAGTCACCCCCTCCTGGGTCCTCCATTGCTGGGGGGAGAACCTTGGTCGGCATAGCAATTACAGGTAAAGTACAGACTTGATATACTAAACATTGAGATGTTTTTGAGAAAGTTTAGCAAGCAAAGCAACAATAAAGATGTCATTTTAATGGTGAAATAAATAACTAGTTTATTACAACCTTACCTCTCAAATATACAAAAAAGCTGCTTACAGTAGGTTTTGTTTACATCACATTATGTATTTCTTACTAAGTATTCAAATATACAGTATATTACAACGTTCAGCTGTCTGTAATATGTAACAGCACACACAAATGTCTGATAACGTCCATTTACAATATCAGGTATTATATTCCACTTGCTGGTCCTCATCATAACAAGTTACAACATAACTATCACTCTTCGCGATAATTTCATCAGGCATTGTCAGGTGGATAATAATATAAAGTGCGAGAGTAGAAATAAAATAATAAACTGTCTCTATTGGGTTTATTGCTTTCTCCTTCGTTAATATCGCTTGATGAACGGACACTTTAAAAAAGAAAACCCATATCACGCCGCTCCAGAACGTGTCCTTTTCCCCTCTGGAGCGCAGGTCTGGGAGAAGTAAGTCACAAGCACTATTTGAATTGTTCGTTAAACCGGCGAGTTTTCAGCAGGGTACTGCAGTTAGAGACAATATTTGACAGACAGAGATTCTGTTGAAGATTTCCAGGGGCAGCATTCAAGAAGGGTTGTAGTCCTGAGAGCGGAGGTAACCTGGATGAAGCAAATAAAAAAAGCGTCAGCGTGAGCAGAGGGTTGGTATGTACAGAGACTGTGATAATAGATATAACAAGTGGAAATGGATATGACGGTACTAAATATTTTTGTAGTGAAAATATAATTAAAATGGACAAGATTATTTCAGTAGGATGAAAGTAATTAATGATGGAGAGTAGAGAGGTTATTCCTGCAGCAACTATTTGAATGGAATGTAGGGGATCAAGATATCATTACAGCAAGATGGAGGTTGCAGTAGTCTGGGGAGAATGTAACAAAAATTGCTTTGTAGTACCAGGAAAAATGTTTTATTTCGGCAATAGTAATCAGGGAAATAAAACATAGAAGAAATAATAGGATTTTTATACATAGTCCACTGGGAAACATTGGGATATAGTGTAGGGACCAGTCATACAGACACTAAGCACCTCCCTCCAGAAATGCATTGGTAGCTGTTCAAAAGGACGCACCCTCCACCAGTCCAGTGCCTAGTGGGGGCTTACATATACCCAGTATCGCCCACCTGACCCAGGCCCCTTAAGGAAACATGAAGCCTGCCCCAACTAAGAGGTATCCATTCCTGTGTTCCACATCATCTTGCTAAACCTATCTTCCAGCACTGTGGTGGGAAAGGTTAACACTCACAGTCTTGCCATCCTACAGAGCACTGTGAAGCAGTGACTGCCATTCCAGCAATCACTGCCTGGGAACACCTGTAGCGACTAAGGCCAGGTCCTGCAGAGGAATCCAGCACTATGAGTGGGGGCATTAGCGTAAACACCACCTCGTTACCTCCGTTCGTCCGCTCAGAGCATTAAACAATCATCCGCGTTGTGACACTGAAGTCGCTGACTTTGGAGACCACCCCAATAATAAAAAAATATGCCCTGCCACACTGGGCAATTAATCTAAACTGAGGGCCTAACAGGAGAGGGGTATAGAGCAGGAGCAGTGTCAGTGAACTTCCAGAATGTCTTATATTGCCCTTTCGCCTGGTCCCTACACTATTCTCCAATGGTTCCTGGTGTCCCACAATGAATGCCTGAAAAATAGCAAAATTTAAAAGTTATGGATAAGTGAGAAGGCAGAAGTATGACGCCTAAAAAAAGTGCTTAGAAAACTGGATGTATTGATATTTTTGTGAGATAATTGATAAGTGTTTTATGTACGGTGTTGTGAGAAAATCAATTATACTCATGGCCTGTAATGAAAATATCATCTGAGCAAAATGTGACTATGGCAATAACGGTCTCTGTATTATAATCTCACTTGCTGGTAAGCCTCTACTCCTCTTTCAAATAAAAGGTGCCTTTTCTCATTTTGAGAGGTGTCAGGATTGAGGCAGCGGGGCCTGTGAGGGAAAAGCTGGTGGGCAACAGTGAGACACGATTGTGGGCACGGGGCCTGTGAGGGAAAAGATAATGAGCACCATGGGGAATATCAGAGAAAAGATGGTGAGTGTTAGCAGGGTATTGTTGGTTGAGGAGGGCCGTGTGGCGAAGAGGCTTCTCCCTCACATGCCACCTCTGTCCACATGCTTACTCACACACACCCCCCTTTGCCCATATGCTTTACTCACACATGCCCCCTCTCTGCCCTGCAGTGTCACACATGCCCCCTCTCTGCCCTGCAGTGTCACACATGCCCCCCTCTCTGCCCTGCAGCTTCACACATGCCCCCTTCTCTGCCCTGCAGCGTCACACATGCCCCCCTCTCTGCCATGCAGCGTCACACATGCCCCCTTCTCTGCCATGCAGCGTCACACATGCCCCCTTCTCTGCCCTGCAGCGTCACACATGCCCCCCTCTCTGCCCTGCAGCGTCACACATGCCCCCTCTCTGCCCTGCAGTGTCACACATGCCCCCTCTCTGCCCTGCAGTGTCACACATGCCCCCCTCTCTGCCCTGCAGCTTCACACATGCCCCCCTCTCTGCCATGCAGCGTCACACATGCCCCCTTCTCTGCCCTGCAGCGTCACACATGCCCCCCTCTCTGCCATGCAGCGTCACACATGCCCCCTTCTCTGCCCTGCAGCGTCACACATGCCCCCCTCTCTGCCCTGCAGCGTCACACATGCCCCCTCTCTGCCCTGCAGCTTCACACATGCCCCCCTCTCTGCCCTGCAGCTTCACACATGCCCCCCTCTCTGCCATGCAGCGTCACACATGCCCCCCTCTTAAACTGCAGCTTCACACATGCCGTCCTCTCTGCCATGCAGCGTCACACATGCACCCCTCTTAAACTGCAGCTTCCATCTCACACACACACACACTAGCTCCCTGTCACATTACCCCTACTCTTACCTCTTTCTAGATGAGTGACTCCAGGAACAGACAGAATTGCAGCAGATTCTGCACTGACATCCATACAGTTCTATCAGCCCGCCTTCACTGTGTACCATGTGACCGTTGTGGTCACATGACCCCGTGACGTGGGAAGGTACCTAAGCTGAAGGGGATTTAGCCGCTACCTTATCTTAATGTATCCCTATTACATTAAGTGAATTAAGTGCACACAATTCTTCTAATTATGTATATGCAGATACATTGTGATTTATATATTGTTTGTTTTAGAACGCAGGACTCATTTTCCTATGGACAGAATAACGGCTTCACGTCTACCATACAAAGCCTTGTGCTCAGTGCAACAGCCTCAGGGCTGACATTTTTATACAGTGACAATTTTGAGTGTAGCTTTACTTTATGCACAATGGTATATCTCCTAACTATCCCACTTTAGGTAGAATATTCCCAATTTCAAGAAACTGTACCGACAGGACTTTTTGGAGCTGTGTACAGTTAACCGTAGTGAGCAGGTGCTAAGTGGAGACCTGGTGCATGTGGTGTGCAATGGGGTGTTTTCTAGAGCACTAGACACAAACCCCTGTAGGGTGGTCACGCACCCAGAATGGTGTGACCGTGCTCTTTTTTTCTATAGAGGTATGCTAGGGGCAAACTGTTTCTGCTGCGACATTCATTTGCTAAACATTAAATTGACATGCAAAAAAACATATAGTGGCAAGATGCTTTGCCGCTTTGGAATGCAAATATAAATATTTAATACACACTGTAGGGTACAAAAAATACAGGGAACATCAGACCTAACTGTTCCTTAATATGCCTCCATAAAGCCTTACATACCTCTACATAGAATATGGGGCATGTGAGCCTTTACAAATATACTATATGGACAAAAGTATTTGGTCACACCTGTTAAGTATTGAATTAAAGTGTTTCAATCAGACCCGTTTCCTGAGGTGTATAAAAGCAAGCACTTAGCCATGCAATTTCCATTTGCAAACATTTGTAATGCAAAACTCACTTATCTCAATTCCTCTTGTCTACCTTCTGACTCCCCCTGTCCTCCTCTCCCGCCCCTCTGCTTCAGACGATTCTTCGGTCCCCCCTACTTCTTCCACTCCTCCCCCACCCCTCCCTCACCTCACCATGCCTCCCTGTTCACTTGCCATACCCATACTCTCACCTCGCCCAACTTCACGCTCCTGTCCCCGCACTCCCCCGCGCACCGCTAACCTTGCCAACCTTATCCCCATCTCCCCTCCCTCCCTTTTTCCTGTGCCCTCTGGAATGCTAGATCCGTCCGCAACAAACTCCCCTCTATCCATGACCTCTTCTTATCTAACTCTCTTAACCTTCTTGCCATTACTGAAACCTGGCTCACCGATTCCGACACTGCCTCCCCTGCCACTCTCTCCTATGGCGGCCTCTCCTTCACCCACTCCGCCAGACCTGGAGACCGCCCAGGCGGAGGAGTGGGCATTCTCCTATCCTCCACCTGTACTTTCAGACTCATTCCTCCTGAACCCTCCCTTTCCTTCTCCTCTTTTGAAGTCCACTCTATCCGTCTCTTCTACCCCATCCATCTCCGCGTCTTTGTCATATACCGCCCCCCTGGGCCCTCCTCCCTTTTCCTTGACAACTTTGCTGCCTGGCTCCCACACCACCTCTCCTCTGACATCCCCTCCATTATCCTTGGCGACTTCAATATCCCTATTGACAACCCCACCGACCCTGCTTCCGTCAAACTCCTTGCCCTTTCTTCCTCCCTTGGCCTCTCCCAATGGACCTCCTCTTCTACCCACTGCCTTGGTCACTCCCTTGACCTTGTCTTCTCCCACCGTTGCAGTCTGTCCGACTTCTCTATCTCCCCCTTTCCACTCTCGGACCACCATCTCCTCTCATTCTCTCTCTCCTCTACTCCTGCACCCTTCCCCCCACCCAAATCTACCCGGTCCAGGCGCGATCTCGACACCCTTGATCCTGCTATTCTATCCTCTTCTCTCGAAACTCTCCTCTCTCCCCTTTCCACCCTGTCCTGCTCTAATCAGGCAGCTCCCTCTATAACCAAACCCTCTCCTCCGCCCTTGATGCGGTTGCCCCTGCCCAGCCCATCCACCTTCGCTGCTCCAATCCCCAACCCTGGCACTCCAAACTTACCCGTTTCCTCCAAAAATGCTCTCGTACTGCCGAACGCCACTAGAGAAAATCTCGCTCCCTGGCTGATTTCCTCCACTTCAAGTTTATCCTCTCCTCCTACAGCTCTGCCCTCTCGCTCGCTAAGCAATCCTTCTTTAAATCCCTCATCTCTTTCCAGTCCTCCAACCCCTGCCGCCTCTTCACTACCTTTAACACTCTCCTGTCTCCCCCACCTCCCCCCCTCCCTTCCTCCTTATCTGCCACTGACTTCACCTCCTTTTTCTCCTTTAAAATCGCGGCCATCAGACTTGAAATCTCCTCCTCCACCCACTCTTCCGCCACCCCCCCTCTCGCCCTTCCTCCCCCCTCTCCCCCCAGCCACCAACTCCTTCTCTTCTTCCGCCCCACCTCGGGTGAGGAAGTCCACTCTCTCATTTCTTCTTCCCCCCCTTCTACCTGCCCCCAGGACCCCATCCCTTCTCACCTTCTTCGCTCCCTTTCCACCTCCACCTGCTCCCACCTCACCTCGCTCACCTCTTTAATCTGTCCCTCTCCACCGGCATCTTCCCCTCCGCCTTTAAACATGCTCTCGTCTCACCCATTCTCAAGAAACCCAATCTTGACCCCACTTCACTCTCTAATTACCGCCCCATTTTCCTTCTCCCATTTGCCTCCAAAATACTCGAGAGACTTGTCTGCAACCATCTCTCCACCTACCTCTCTGAACACTCCCTCCTTGACCCACTCTAATCAGGCTTCCGCCCCCTCCATTCCACTGAAACTGCCCTGGCTCAAGTTACGAACGATCTCCTCTCGGCTAAAGCCATGGGCCACTACTCCCTCCTGATTCTCCTCGACCTCTCAGCGGCCTTTGACACCGTTGACCACCCCCTCCTGCTTCACACCCTTCAGTCCATTGGCCTCTCCGGTACCATCCTCTCCTGGTTCACCTCTTACCTTGCCGACCGTTCCTTCTCTGTTTCCACCTCTGATTCTCTCTCCCCTTCTTCCTCCCTTCCAGTCGGGGTCCCTCAGGGCTCTGTCCTTGGACCCTTACTATTCTCACTATACACCTCTTCTCTGGGTGCACTCATCAGCTCCTTCGGCCTCAAGTACCACCTTTATGCTGATGACACTCAACTCTACCTTTCCTCTCCTGATCTCTCTCCCTCCCTTCTTTCCAGGGTATCCGCATGCCTCTCTGCCATCTCCTCCTGGATGTCCTCTAGATTTCTTAAACTCAATCTTGCTAAAACTGAACTCATTGTCTTTCCTCCCTCTCGTACCTCCTTCCCCTCTGACCTCTCCATCACTGTTGACAACTCATCTATCTCCCCTGTTCCCCAACTCCGCTGCCTAGGTGTCATCCTCGACTCCTCTCTCTCCTTTACCCCTCACATTCACTCTTTCGCCAAATCCTGCCGTTTCCAGCTTCGCAACATTGCCCGCATTCGGCCCTTCCTCTCCCAGGATGCCACCAAATCTCTCGTCCACTCTCTGATTATCTCCCGCTTGGACTACTGCAACCTTCTCCTTATCGGCCTCCCCCCTCTCATCTCGCTCCCCTTAGATCTGTACTTAACGCCGCTGCTAGGCTTATTTTCCTCTCTCGCCGTTCCACCTCTGTATCCCCACTCTACCAAGCCCTTCACTGGCTCCCCTTCCCCTACAGAATCCTTTTCAAGCTCCTCACTCTGACTTACAAGGCCCTCACCAACTCCACTGCTCCCTACATCTCTAACCTTATCTCTATTCACACTCCCTCCCGCTCACTGCGATCGTCCAAAGATCGTCGCCTCTCTTCCCCTCTGATTACCTCCTCTCACGCACGTATCCAAGACTTCTCCCGCGCCGCTCCCTTCCATTGGAACAAGCTCCCCCGCTCCATCAGAACTTCCCCTAATCTGTCCTCTTTCAAACGAACATTAAAAACCCACCTTTTCCTTAAAGCCTTCCAGTCTCATGCCTAAACTCCCACCGGTCGGCTACCTCTCTTTCTCATCCCTTCTTCCCTTCTCCCCCTTCCTCCCGTCTCTCCGTCTCATCCATGTGTCTGTCTGTCTTCCCCTCCCTTTAGATTGTTCGCTCCTTTGAGCAGGGCTCTCCTACCTTCTGTTTCCATCACTTTTAACTGCGCTCTCTAGCTACTCAGCTCACCTCCTCTCAGTCCCTCTGCCCTCTGTCTCCTCTCGCTTCTCTCCGCTCCCCTCAGTGACTCTCAACCTGTCATCCGTGCCCACCCTCTTGGGCCATAGTTACCTGCCTGTACTCACTTTTCCCCTCCCTCCCTCTCTTTCATGCTGTGCCTGAGCCCCCAGAGTTATAGTGCTTACTGTTACTTGTACTGTGCTGTTTCACCTTGTACTGTGCCATTGTTTGTCCTTGTACGGCGCTACGGATACTTTGTGGCGCCCTATAAATAAAAATTAATAATAATAATAATAATAATAATAATTCACACAGAAACACTCCCAACATCTTGTGGAAAGCCTTCCGAGAAGAGTGGAGGCTGGTATCACTGATATATATGGCCTCCTCCAGTTTTATTAGTTAGAAAACAAACAAAACTTCAAAACAAACACCTTGCCTGTCCAACACTAACTAAACACCCTCTTTCCTGTGAAGGACCTTGTGTCCCACACACATACTAAATATAGCACCATTGGCCACCAAATGCAGAGCCTCACAGGAAGAATCCAATTTAATCCCCCGGTCTGAGAGAGAGGAAACTGCCTAGCAGCTTTTGGTCAGCATCTTGCAGGTGTAACTCCTGACTACTAGCACTTGCTAGCTGGCTAGAAAACCCGAAATGGGCCTTATAAACGGAGCCAACCCTTGTCTCTCCATTTATACTCCAGGGACCCTTATGCCGGCTTTTCCTATAGCTGGACACACGCTTTGGGAAGTTTTTTCCCCACACACATTCTCCTTGGGGTTTAAAAGCAAATAAGACAGACAACCTCTATCATTCACCATTTGCCCAGTGTCTCTGTCACAATCAGCCCCCCCCTCTTTTGTTTTGAACTGTGGGACGGAAGACTTGTAATCCCAAAACACATCTCTATTCTTTATCATCAAGTTTTTAGTCTCATGCCGTTGCATGGGTGCGAGGTTATTGGCTACGGTACCTTTCAGACCCAAAATAATAGTGCTTACTGGAGGAACTGAGGTAGCTGATAAAGCTACTCTATCTTTACACAGATTTTTAAACTTAACCATGGTAGATCCGTTCTGACTTGCTTTTCGCTACAGAGGTATACCTTAACAACGGGTAGTGGGACAAGCAAACTCTTAGAATGAGGACTGGGAGCATGGCACTAACACTCAAGGCAAGATGCACAGTAGTCAAACACAACTTTATGAACTCCTGGCCAGAAAAACTGGTGCAAAATTCTTCCTGTAGTTTTTTTTACCCCATATTCTCTGCCGTTATGTAACCATGAGCCAGGTCTAACATGGTACTTCTATATGCTTTAGAAACTATGAACCATTCCAAAGTATTTTCTCCTTATTTGTATATTTGATAGAGTAACCTTTGACTTAAAGACATGTAAGGGTATGACAACCTGCTATCAGGCTTTACCGGGTTTTCCATTAACCACTTTTACAATCTCTCTATCCTTTACCAGTAGGGTCTTTTAACTGCTCTGAGGCAAAATTATATTTTCTTTCTTCAAGAAGGGCACCGAGTCAATGGGTTCAATAACATTTCCTACTTCAGTAGGAGTTACACTATGCTGCAATCCACTGTTGTCCTCATCATTTTCTGACTTTCCAATAATGCTTGATAAAGGGAACCCTTCAGACTTTGGGAACACTCCCACTTCCACTGTATCAGTAACATTATGAAACGTGTCTGGGTTATTTATTTTTGCAATCAACTGGGTTTCCCGTAGCTTCCAGAATTGGGAAAAATCTCTCCCCAATATAACATCAAACCCCAAGCCAGGAACTAATCTCGCAGTAACTCCAACATGACCACACTGTGTTTCTAGGTTCACTTCAGCAATAACAATGTCCAGTTTCCCCATGTATACAGGTTACACCAACAGTTTTGCCTTGATATTTTAAGGGGTTCGCCAACTCGGTTTTAACGATAAAAATCATACCCCCGGAATCTAGCAAAGCCATTACTTGTTTGCCTTTTATAGTAATGTTCACACTTGTATGTCCGGCTCAAGCTGGCAGTCTGCAGTGCAGGCTAACTGGGCAAATAAAGATTTAGATAAGCTTGTAGTTATATGGACTTTGCCCGGGCTGCACCCCAACTGTGGAACGATCTTCCACGTTCCATTAGGTTAGCATCTACTCTCAAAGGCTTCAAGCGTGCCATTAAGACTCATTTCTTTATTCAAGTCTATCAGTCTTCCTCCTAACTCTCTCCCCCAGTTAGTACCACCCTATTTGTGTCTCCCCCTTTTCTTTAGGATTTAAGCTCTCAGGAGCAGGGCCCTCTTTCCTTGTGTGCTCCTTTTACTATTCCATTACCCTCTATACCTCTTGGCCTGCTTCCCTAGCCCTGTTTTCTTAAGCTTCGGCCTACTTCTCGCTGATTTGTACCATCACTTCCACTCATTGTCCCAGTAATAATTTGTTTTGCATTACCATGTTACCTGTGTCTGTGTATATATTTTTGCTCATTTTTGTTCTTTCTGTATCCTGTTGTGTCATTGCTCACTGTTTTTGGTATGTTATGTACAGCGCTGCCGACCCTTTCTGGCGCCTTATAAATTAAAGATAGGGGCGTGGCTTGGCAGCCATTTGAGAAGGATGGAGATTTTGGCTGCTCTCCTCTGTCTGCTTTAATATCGGTGGCCATCGGGACTTAAAAATCTTTTTTAGGGCCCAGAAACGGCACTATACTAGAGGGGGCACTACTAAGAGTGGTGCGAGTGGTTTGCAACCCTCAGAAGGTATAGGGACCACGGACCTGTTTGCTGGTGTGTGAATAGCCATCGGGACCGAGCCCGTGAAGACCCGAAGGGCATGAAGATCACCTCCGTTGCCTACCTGATGTGCAGGAGATCCCCCTGTGACACTCGATCGGCTGGTGAGGGGAAATTAACGTGGTTTCGCTAAACTGGAAGTGCCGGGCTGACAGTCTGGTCGAACTATCGTTTTTCACTGCCCACACACGGCGGACTGCCAGAGCAAGCAGTTAAAAGAAAATCGGTTAGTGGGTTAGGTTGATTTTTCCAGTCGCCCTGAAGAGGCCATTCAATTAATTCACTTTAACCTCCCATCTGAGGAAGATGGCCTCAATGCCTCTGTCTTAGATGTAGCCCTAGCTGCAGCGCTACTGCACCTTACAATGTATAATTAAGTACAGTCTGTCCCTGCAATGCAGGAGCTGATGCCTTGTCCATATTTCCATAGGTTCTTGACCAGACTAACAAGATTCAGCAACTGAGCTACATGTGACCCTGAGCCCAGTCCTAAGCCTACTCTCAAATTGCCTGTATTGACCATAGTGGAGCAGCCTTCTTGAAATTTCCACGTGCAATTGGGACGCTAACCTGTATCCTGTAAGATGGCTCCTAAAAAGAATTAAAAAGATGAAATCATCTATGCCGGCTAAGCAGCTCCCCTTATTTAAACCTCAAAACCAGAGAGCCTCGTCCGCATCATCACAGGTGGAGGGAGGTCCTGGTGAAACATCGGTTCATCCTGATGTCACCCGTTAAATCCTCTATCTATTGGAGACGCTAAACAGCAGATAGACCCCGAGGTGCCGATCTCGTTTAAATCAATGCAGCATCTGCTGGCCACCTTAAAAGCAGATATGTTTGCAGAAATCCATTAAAGCCCTCCAATCTGAGGTGGTGGAACTGGGGAGCAAGACTGACCACCTGGAAAATAAGACGGATGAGATAGTGTCGTCACATAATGAGCTGATAACATCTCACGAGCAATAGGAGGCTGAAGTGAGCTCCATGAGAGTTAAAATGACGGATTTAGAAGATAGATCTCGCTGAAACAATATAAAAATTTGAAGAATCTCTGAACAAGATTCAAATGCAGAACTTTACTCTTTTGTTACCAGTCTTTTCCAGAAGCTTTTACCAGCAGCATCTACGCATGAGCTACTTATTTATCGTATACATCGATTGTCCAGGGGAAGGAATACATCTGATACACTACCTAGGGATACTTTGTTATGTGTCCATTTCTTCCACATAGAAGAGCGCATCCTGCAGGCGGCTAGAGAGGCGGATGACTCAGGCCCTCTACAGGGTCTTCAACTGTCCCCAGATCTATCTCAAGCCACAGTCACAAAACGCCGCTCATTTCATCGGGTAACAAAGCTTTTGAGAGATAACAATATCCCGTACAGATAGGGATTCCCAGTAAAGCTTCTTGTCCACAGGAACAGTGTTTTGCATGTCATTTCTTTGGTGGAAGAGGGTACTAAGCTTCTCGCGGCCTGTAGTCTGCAGACCCTCAACCTGACCCCAAAACTATAGCTCATATCAATAAAGATTGGTCTACACAGGGAAGTTTCGAGTTCCAGGAGGTGGCATCTTAATACGTGAGGCTTGGATTCGCAAGCTATGGCTGTCTTTGGTCCTGACTGTCTCATCATCCGTGAAACAGAGTTTGTTAAATCGCAAGACTACTGCCATATAACTTGTAAAGTTTCTACTTACACTCTTTCACATTCCTCTGGTTTACTGCTATGGAAAGTGGCAAGTATAAACCACCACATACTCAGTTGGGATATGATTTTCTGTCTCATTTAATACTTGCAGAAATTATGTGTTATGTGGAGAGTTATACAGTTCGTATTGTTTGGTTCCTGAGGAGTCTTGTGCACGGCTGTTCCCCCTTTTTTCCCGCTTCCATCCCTGTTCCCCTTCCCCTCCTTTTCCTCCCCCTGTTCCGCTTCAGTGCTTCACACCATATAAGCTGATCCCAGGGGAAAAGAATGTCGACAATTATTTATTTAAGTATTTCTTGTGTCATGTTCAAAGGTTCCATCGTCATAATCTGGAGGATGTATGTAGGTATCTGTTATCTATATACTGAGGCACCAGACAGGGTTATTAATGGGGAGGGGTCCAGGCTGGGTATGGTTACCAGGCGGATGGTTATTAAGTTAAGCTGATTTGGGTTCATTAGGTTATTCAAGTCGCATCCTGTGGTTTTGTTAATTGGCCACTATGGGGATTTTCTCGTACTGGCCAATTTTTCTGTTATTGAAATGGGTTGGAAAAGTTTTGCCTTTACAGGTATTCAATCAAGTTATGTACTTATGTTTATCTTGTTCATCTTAGTCTTTGTTTTTGAAAATTTGTATGCGGTCGGCGGTGTGAAGTGGCCCAAGCCATGCACCCCGCATTAAGTATTTTGCCGGCTCTTGTCCTTTCCGGCAAAAGATTTAACCCATTACACAAACCTTGTCGCTCTTGTAGACATTAAACCTGTAATATTCTGTTTGAGTCATATTTGGCCCTCACTCTGTAAAGATGGTTAAGTTCCTATCATTAAACGCTAGAGGCCTAAATTCCCCCAACAGGCGGAGACTGGCATTAACCTCCTTTCATAAGGCGGACATTGTGGCCCTCCAGGAGACCCATTTTGCTGCTAAAGCCCCCCCACCCCCCCCCCCCCCCCCCGGTTTTTAAAAATTACCAATATCCTAACTTTTACACAGCTAATGGCCCGTATAAAAAATGTGGGATAGCGATATCGCTTAGCTCTAGATGCCTCTTCGAATTCTCTACGAAGGTTAAAGACAAGAATGGTAGATTCCTGATTGTTATTGATCAATTGGTTGGGAAGTGGGTCACACTGGTGTCATTATACGCCCCTAACTCTAGATAGATACCATTCCTGAAATCCACACTAGCCATAATCGATAAAGTCAAAAGAGGTAGCATAATTATATTGGGAGGTTTTAACCTAGTGATAGATCCAAAGCTTGATAGATCAGCTAATTCCAGTGCACTGCCTTATTCAACTCCTGCTCATCCCTCATTGATCTTTGGAAGGCTCTTGGCAGAGCATGGGTTACATGATGATGTATGGAGAGTTGCTAACCCTAACGAAAGAGATTATACCTACTTTTCATCAATACACATACTCCCGGATTAACCTTATTCTTGCAGATAAGTGGGTATTGCAGGACACCTATAGAGTTAAAATCCTTCCCATGACATGGTCGGACCATGCACCAGTGGTCTGGACGTGGAGGCCCACTGGCCTGCCTCCCCCGTTAAGACCATGGCGTTTGCCTGACCACCTGCTGTCTTCTTTGGAAACTAGGCTGACAATCACACAGTTGCTTCGCTTATATATTCAAACTAATGATCCTAAAGATACCTCTATCTTTACATATTGGTGCGCCTCAAAGCAGTAGTTAGGGGGACGATAACCCAGGTTGCCTCTAGATTGCGCAGAGCAAACCTACATCAGCAATCAGAGTTAGAATCTAAGCTTAAACTTTTGGAAACCCAGAACAAAAAGAACCCTTCTAAAACCATGAGTACTGAGATCTCCTTAGTTAAAGCAGAACTGCATAAATTGCTTATGGCTCGTACACTTGTTGCTCTATCGAAACTGCCCCAAAAGTTCTATGTGGCGGGAAACAGAGCAGGTGGGCTGTTGGCAAGAAAGTTAAGGGGAGTGAGGGGAGTGCAGACTCGCTATCGAATTAAATCTATCATAGACCCTAAGGGTTCGAAATGCTTCAACCCGAAGGGGATAGCAGACATCTTTGCATCCTTTTATGCAAGCTTATATAATTTGCAGGCTGACCCTTCTATACAATATCCGACTGCGGGGGATGCTTCCTCCTTTCTGGAGGGACTCTCCCTCCCTTCTATAGACCCTGCTACTAGGGAAGTATTGAATGCCCCATGGTCTCAGGAAGAAATTCGACAGGTTACTAAACAGCTCCCCAGGGGTAAGGCGCCAGGTCCGGATGGCTACATAAATAAATTTTTTAGTTCCTTTCAGGAGGAACTGTTACCCATATTAGAACAACTTTACAACACTGGCACTGAACTGGGAAGTTTTTCATCCGAGATGTTGGAATCTCACATTATAGTAATGCCTAAACCTGGGAAAGACCCCTCAGATTGTAAGAACTATCGACCCATAGCTTTGCTAAATACAGATGTTAAAATTTTTGCGAAACTTATAGCCAATAGGCTATCATCAGTTATACCTAAATTGATCCATCCAGATCAAGTGGGTTTCGTTATCGCAGAGAGGACCTTAATCGGGTTTCCAGCATCTGGATCAGACAGAGAGAAGACTTTACCGGACAGAGGAGTCATCTGACAGGTTAAGTGCTACTACCCCTGTATAAGACGCACCCAGTTATTAGACCCAAAATTTTGGGGAAATAGGTGCGTCTTATACATGGGGAAATACGGTATATGTATATATATATATATATATATATATATATATATATATATATATATATATATATATATATAAAATTAGCTGTTGTGGGAAACCCTTTGCCCAAGAGCTAAGCTCATTGCATATCAAAAGCTTGCTGACGACAGACGAAACGTGTCAGCAATTTCACTATCAGTGTGTTTACATTTACCTACATTGGAGATCCGAAAGACTCTTTTTTGCCATCTTTCTTCATGCACCGCTAGTCATTTGCTCCATAGGAACCTTTGTGATTGACATTTGTATCCGGACGAACATCTTTAGGGTGCACACCCACGAATCACGTGACTGCCATCTACTGGGAGTATCGTCAGCGACTTATCCAGCGGGGAGTCCGGGAGTTTCTATTCAGTGTCCGATTATTGTTTTCTTCGGTTCCTATATCTAGGCATATTAATGGTATTCTTATTCTATGGACATTGTAATATTGGGACAAGTTCCCTAAGTCCTCTTATTGTGGCTTGTGGTCTGGATCTATAGAACGCCATTTCACGCAACTTTAGTGATTATCCATTCTGTGTTTATGATTACATTATATGGACACACTGTTTGAAATATTATTATAATATTGTTTTAATTATTGTCAGTTATTATATGACATACGTGTCAATATTTGATTTTATGTGCTATCTAGAATCTGCACTCTTTTATGATTTAATTAATAAATATATTTGTTGCAATTTTTAACATGCCGGTTTGAATGTTTGACATTTACCAATTTCCTTCTGGTGGTATCATTGCACTGGTTTATTTCTTGTATCAGAGTTTCTACAGTGTAGAAGCTGTTTGTGATGTCTCTCTTCTTTTTTTATTTTTTGTAAACAAGCATGTTCTGGATTGGATCTTACAAATATGGGGCTCTTCTGGCTGAAGATAAGAAGACTTCAATCAACAAGGGGGCCCTTCTGGCCAAGAAGAACTGAAGACTTCAAGCAACAGGGGGGGGCTTATTTTTTTGCCCAAGAACAGAAGACATTTCAAGCAGGGACTTTGGATTTACTATTTATTTTGGGACATTTCAAGCAGGGACTTTTGGATACAAATTATTTTATGACATTTCAAGCCAGACTTTGGATACAAATTTATTGGGACTTGGTTGTCACACATTTTAGGATTAAAAGCTGCTGACGAAAGAAGAAAACATCACTGGTGAGTATATTGGGGATTTATTGAACAGCCTGGGGTTGGTTTGATATTATGGCAGAGGAACCCCTGCCGCGTGTTCCCCTGCTATAGTGCCACCCACCCCAGGTTGGTTTGCCTAGTGCTGGTTAAGTGAAAATCGGGGGGACCCCACACAATATTTTTCCTCGATTTTCACGCAACCCGCAGTAGGCTGGCAGCACTAGGGTTAATAGTGGCCGGGCAGGGGGACCCCACGCTTTTTTTTAGAAAAACCTTTATCTATTTTTAACACTTTTGAAAGCTGCCGGGACCTCCAGCTGTATAGGCAGGGCAGTTTAACAGTGATGTATTTATTAAACACGCAGGAAAAACAGGAGAGTTAGCTAAACACGGGAGTGTTTGACATTGCAGCAAAGCGCCAGACATGACCAGCGATTTGGAAGATCAGGGTAAAAGTTGCAGGTTAATACATTTGATGACTTTTGGACTAAAATCGCGGGTTATCACCCGTGATTTTCCGCAATTTTAACACTCTGAAAAAATCGGACCTTGATACATTTACCCCTAGATGGGTTTGTGCATATCATGGAATAGTGCAATATAAAGAGAATATTGCAGATTTCTCCTCTCACCCCTACGGGTGGGGATCTGCAATGTTATATTCCAGCAACTAATTAAATATGCCCCTAAGACTCTGTAATTAAGATCAGTAACATTTTCAATCTTACATGCCATCAGTAACATCTAATACTCCAGTGATAATGACCAGTAAGATTGGTATAGTACTTATAATTTACATCAACTTGCAATGTACCATTAAACATCCTAAAATATACCAGTGACCATTACCGGCATAATGAAATATGCCACTAATAATACCCAGGAAAATCTTGCATACCAGCAGTAATCTCCAGCTATATTTGTTATTCTACTTATAATCTAAAGATATAAAATGCAGCATATAATGCCTGGTAAGGTCTACTCTGCCATGACATGATACCCAGCAATGTGATATGTCATTGGCAATGATCAGCCAGCAAGCTCTAATATGCCAGTGGCAATGCCCAGCAAGACCTAAAGCAATTGTTAATGCCCTGTATACTCCATAGATCTAGTGGGCCATTGACAATGGCCTAAAATAAAATATGAAAGTGATGATATTTAGAGAGATCAAATATGGAAGAGATAGTGTCCATAATACTGCTCGGTAATGCCCAGCAGTAGCAAAAATATCCATGAAAATGAAGGTTTTTTTTTATCATGGAATAGTGTTTAGGAGTAACACGGTGAATGAGGGTGATGAAGGAATTGCACACCTGTGCATTTCTCTGTCATTCAGGATTGAAGAACCATTTAGTCAATAAGGTGCTTTTGCTCGTAAATCATTTAGAGGAGCAAATAAAAACACAATAATACATGTGTTAGATTTTACGTAACGTGCCTGATTGTCTGTGACCCTGACCTTTTGGCCTGTACCTTGGATTCTGCTGATCTGCTCGTGACCCTGACCCTTGACGTGTTTTCTGACTATTCTACTCTACAAGTGACCCCTGACCTTGGCTTTCGTCTGACCATCCATTACCATCTGTACTGTCTCCAGGCCTGCGCTGCGGTTAGTATAACGAACCTACACTAAATTGGAGTTAAGTCCTGGGGACACCCGAGTACCTGTGAGCGCGTCTAGCTCTACGGGAAAGGTGGCTACTATAGGTGAAGACCTCCGCCTATCAGTTCTGCAGGTTGAAGCCACCCACCACTCCACTTTGGTACGTTAGCTCTCAATTTAAAAACACATATGTATGGCCTAAATATATGGGACTCTCATTGTTTAGAGTAGGACCACCCTATTATCAAAAGCACCGTGGAGTGGTGGGTGGCTTCAACATACATTTGCAAATGTGTGCAACTAAGACTTTTGCATTTTTATCTACAGTAGAAATAGCAGATCTGTTGCTGGCTATACCAGTGTGCTGGGGGTATTTGTCTGTGTTTGTTCCTTTTAGGATAACCCCACCATTTCATGCACCTGATATAGCCTATAAATTGATTTGAGCAACTTCCATTTTCTTTATTTGTCTGAGAGGCATGTCGGTGTCAGTAGCTGAGGGGGAGTGCTGACATTGGATTGCTATTTGGAGGCTTCTGGGGTACCTCTTTGGTAAGTTGGCTCTCAATTTAAAAACACATATGTATGGCCAAAATATATGGGACTCTCATTGTTTAGAGTAGGACCACCCTATTAGCAAAATCACCGTGGAGTGGTGGGTGGCTTCAACATACATTTGCAAATGTGTGCAACTAAGACTTTTGCATTTTTATCTACAGTAGAAATAGCAGATCTGTTGCTGGCTATACCAGTCTGCTGGGGGTATTTGTCTGTGTTTGTTCCTTTTAGGATAACCCCACCCTTTCATGCACCTGATATAGGCTAAAAATTGATTTGAGCAACTTCCATTTTCTTTATTTGACTGAGAGGGATGTTGATGTCAGTAGCTGAGGGGGAGTGCTGCCATTGGATTGCTATTTGGAGGCTTCTGGGGTACCACTTTGGTAAGTTGGCTCTCAATTTAAAAACACATGTATGGCCCAAATATATGGGACTCTCATTGTTTAGAGTAGGACCACCCTATTAGCAAAAGCACCGTGGAGTGGTGGGTGGCTTCAACATACATTTGCAAATGTGTGCAACTAAGATATTTGTCTGTGCTACTATCTTTACCAAAATCGACCTTCGCGGGGCATACAATCTCATCCGCATCAAAAAAGAGGATGAGTGGAAAACGGCCTTCAATACTCAGTCTGGCCACTATCAGTATCTAGTTATGCCGTTCGGTCTCTGTAATGCACCAGCAGTCTTCCAGGATCTTATTAAAGATGTTCTCTGGGAGTTCCTTGATCAGTTTGTGGTGGTATACTTGGATGACATTCTGATATACTCTCAGTCCGTGTCGCAACATCGACTCCACGTCCAACAAGTACTCCGTAAATTACGGGATCATCACTTGTTCGCCAAGCTGGAGAAATGCGAGTTTGAAGTCCAAAGTGTATCGTTCCTTGGGTATATCATATCTTCGACTGGTTTTTCTATAGACCCCAATAAAGTGCAAGCTATCCTTGATTGGGTGCAATCTGTTAATCTAAAGGCCGTACAGAGGTTTCTGGGCCTCGCTAATTACTACCGAAGATTTATTCAAAGTTTTTCTGATTTGGTAGCCCCCATTGTTGCCCTCACTAGAAAAGGGGCAGATCCAGGCGACTTAGTTTTGTACTTGTGCTGACCTGCTCTGATACTCTGCTGGATTTCTGTTGTGACCTTTTGCCTTTTTACTGGACATTGCCTGTAACCCTGACCTTTTGGCTTGTATCTTGGATTCTGCTGATCTGCTCTGGCTTTCGTCTGACCATCCATTACCATCTGTACTGTCTCCAGGCCTGCGCTGCGGTTAGTATAACGAACCTACACTATATTGGAGTTAAGTCCTGGGGGCATCCAAGTACCTGTGAGCGCGTCTAGCTCTACTGGAAAGGCGGCTGCTATAGGTGAAGACCTCCGCCTATCAGTTCTGCAGGTTCGTAATCTGACCGGACAGCCTAACAGTAACAAAACTTTTTATGAGCTACATTCTAGATTGTTTGGACTTATTGTTTTACGTGTGAACCTCTGTAATTAAATTTGCCATCAGAAATCTTTGCGGTCATTCATAGGTACAAATGTAGGTAAGTGAAGGAACGGAGGCAAGGGGGAGCATGGCAGAGAGTGAAGTGGGAGCACAGACATCATGGCAGAGAGTGAAGGGGGAGCACAGACAGCATGGCAGCGTGTGAAGGGGGGCCAAAGCAGCACGGCAGAGTGTGAAGGGGGGCCAAAGCAGCATGGCACAGGGTGATAAAAGGGGGTCAGGAGAAGGGGGGGGCAAAAGCAGCATGGAGGGCGCAGTTTGATCATAAGGAGGCACAGCATGGTGATTAAGGGGCACAGTAATGTCTGTGTGATGGCACAGCGGGCTTGTGGCAATGTAATGTGTGTGTGGTAGGTGGTGGCTAAATAATGGGTGCTATTTTGTTTGTAGGGTGAAGGTGGGGCAATTTAATTTTATAGTGGGGACTATTAATTTAAGATGAGGTGGTTTGGGGGCTATTAATTGAATGTGGGGCTGAGTTTGAGGAGTATGAGGTCATTTATTAAATATGAATATGAATTATTTAATGGCAGTGATGGTTGCGGGAAATAGGTATATTTATTATACCTAAATGCGATTAATTTATTGAAGGGGCTGTCTGGAGGGAGGGAAATAGATTTATTAAATGGGAATACTATTACTTTAATGTTGGGGCTGGAGGAAGGCCTAAGTATTAATTGTGAGTCCTATTGATTTAACGCCGGGGCTGGTTGGAATTTTCTAAATGTACCCATTATTTTTTCCAAATAGGGCACCCAACATTCCAGGATCCAGACAAGCCGCAACTAAAGAAACCAGCAGCCACAGGTGGTAAAAATGACAAGAACAGGTAGGATAGTCTGTCAAATATTCTGAGGCTAGTGCAGGCCTAACTAACCTGTGGCACTCCAGGTGTTGTGAAACTAGAAGTCCAAGCATATCCTTCCAGCAATAAACTGCTATATATTGGGCAAAAGAGCTTGTAGTTTCACAACACCTGGAATGCCACAGGTTAGCCAAGCCTGGTCTAGTGGAACAATCTTGATTTTTGGTGACTGTTCTGCCCAATCTAAGGGGCAGGTCAAGACTGTGTACTCTTTATATACACACTGCATTATTTATATAGTACACTATGGTGCTAGCTGTCTTTCATGGGCTAACCACTCCCCCTCTAGTGTCTGGTGTCGCTCCTGTGATGGCTGGCCACACCCCCTCTGGTGGGCCCCTAGCGTTGCAGTCCCCCGGTGAGCCCTTCATGCTCCAGTCCGACACTGATTGCTGGTCACCAGTGAAACCTCTTTCCTGTGTCGTTCTGTTGTATCTGTTTCGTTGGAATTTACTAAAAGGATGTAATTGTTCTGTACAGGAGAACTAGTTTTAAACTTTGTTCTCCTGGTAGTCTGCATTAAACTTGATTAATTTATATTTTTTGTTCTTTTCTATAATTTTCAATTTGTTCCTGCAACTTCTGAATCCAGTTGTTTGTGTCTGTGTTGTGGTCCAGGATAGGATTATAGGAGCACTTATTCAGTATTTTAACCCAGCGCCTGCAAAACTCCAAATTATAGCAGTCAATGGTTAGGATGCGTTTTATTCTGAATCCTTTAGGAAACTCTTTTTTTACAATGATAATCAGAGAGTCATGGAAGAAATTAATAACTGCATTATCTGGATGTTTTGATTGCAATTGATCAAGGGAGCATTAATGTGTCATTAAGCGTGGAGTTTCTTGTTCTCCCTATTTTTGCGTGGGTTTCCTTTCAATGCTTCTGTTTCCTCCCATACTCCAGAGACAGATTCATAGTTCTTGAAATCCAGCTATGCAACCAGAAGCTTATTTGTAATTTAAATACAGCAAATATGTAGAACTATAAATCCAACTTGCAAATTATTAGCTCTTATCAAAACAAGATATGAAACAATTGCTTCTAAGGTGCAGAACTTTCTATTTTCTTTCAAGCAACAAAGCCTGAAAGATCATTTTAAGAATTCCAGATGAATGCTGGTGCTATATATATATATATATATATATATATATATGTACAACACTGTTTACTTCATTTTTGTTTTTCTCATGTGTGTTTAATTTGTATCTATTTGGTTTTTTTTTCACTTGGATTGAGAGGGGAGTCTTATGGGCCCTGTCCCTAAAATCGTATTCCCCTGAACATCCAGCTGCTCTACCATTTGGCAGGTTTGAAGATTAAGGCCCTGGAGAAAATCCTGTTGGAACCCAATGTAAAGGGACCCCTCTAGCCTTGTGGGCTCATTACCTCATTGGAGATCTATGGACCAGGGGCCCTCAAATAGGTTTGCGTATTTTTTGGTGTATTATACACTTTTTATGCACTAATGATCTCTTTATTATTGTGTTAGAAGAATTCATGAAAAAAAGCTTAAAAGTTTACAGGGATATCCAGTGTTTGCAATAAACTAGTATACGGTGGTATGCCATACCACCACTTCTCCTACTACTGCCATTGTAAAACTATCAAATTTCATTCACTTACATTTTTCATACTCCCTCTCAAGGCTGACTAAACACAGTAACGCAGTAAGATCAGTAAGCATGGTAAGAGCTCCACATTAGCCACGATGTCCCATCAGCCTGTCTGTGCCAAAATTTTCTTTTTTGCTGTCACATGTACTTCACAGTCCATTTGCAAATTGTTGGCAGAAGGATCTAAATTTCCACTTTGAACACTGGGGACATCTGTAAGTCCTTTTATTCCAATACGGGATAAGGTAACATTTGGTGTATGGTTAGGGAAGTATGTTTTCTATCTGTGGAAGAAAAGTATTAGGTCCTTGAGATGGAAGCATAGTATAACTCCTATGATACAGTGCTGCTGCCATCTACTGTTATGTGTGATAATCACATATTTTCTGCTTAGGTAGAGAAATCCTGATAGAATCACTGTTTATTTATTTTATATGCAGTTTCTAAAATTATTTCTTAAGCTAGAAAATTTCAACTATTTTGTTCTTAAAACTTCCTTTCTTTGCTTAAGAAGAAAAGCACGAATAGTCTATGCAGATTCTTACACTCACTTTGCATTAGAGACGTCTAATCATATAAATGGATACTTCTCACATATGGATCACAGGCGAGTTCCCTCCTCGAAGAAGCACCAGTGAAACACATGCAGGAACATGTTGACCCAGTCTGTTAAATCCTCCAATAATCACCGTAATGCTTTAAAACAATAGGAATAATATCTAGCAGCACATGATTTTTATCCCTCCCATGTAATACACATAGGATGCATAAGTCTACTGTAATATATACAAATATGCATTGCCATGACACAAAAAAATGTACTGATACTTTCCTTGGGATGTAGATCCACTGGGGTGGTGCAGAAAGCTTTATATATAAATAATGTGATGCAAATAGATTAGCTTAGAACTATTTACAACTCTATAGAATGCTATTGGAAACAAAGCAATGCAACTAGACCTAAAAGTAGCTAATTACAAGCAGCTGCTTTATAAATAAAATCTCCATATCAGAAGTATATATATGAGACTCACACTGGACGCCCATATATAGTATTCCAAATTAAGCATAGCAATGACACAGTTTTCCTATCCTGGGGTTTGCTCTCATAAATAGAACTAGATTAATTTATAGTTTACTGCAACTAAAATTCAAATAGATGGGACCAGAATTCTTGAAACAAGTGAGTGAATTTGAAATAAACGCCGTAAATATAAACATACTTTTATATATGCAATCCAGTGGAGCATAATAATTTATAATAACTATGCAACTCAAATGCTTCAGGATCCTCATATAAAAGAATTGTATGACTATTGTTTACTGTGGAACCACTTAACACATCCACAGCATGTAAATAAGCTTCCATGTAAATGGTGCTGTAGATGTAGAATAGAAGGAAACAGCAATTCTGATAAACAAGCTCAAGTACTCAGATTTAGTACGACACCGATTTAGGCAAAATGTGACTAAGAATAATGTAATTTGGTAACTGGGCCTTTATATGAGACCATATTATAAAGAACCATTACATGAAGGTAATAATAGTATTCCTAAATAACTCATGAGATTCACTGAGAGTTAAGAACACTGAATCCTATACATAATTGATTATCAACAAATGAAACTGTCAAGAGGCACATGGGTCCAATAGAGACTGAATAATACAACAAGCTGAAACAAAATGATTACCACAAATGAAAAACAAAGTAAGTAAATATATTATGGGTGCATACAAGATAATTTAGATGTATCCACTTAAAACGCTGGAGCATAAGAAATAGACATGTGCTGCTAGAATTATTTTTATAGTATAGCATAATATGTAAGTGAACAATAATGATAGCCTGTGAACTATATGTGATCCATTTATATGATTAGAAGTCTCTAATGAGAAGTGAGAGTAAATATCTACATAGAATAACTGCACCTCTCCTTTTAATTAATTAAAAAGGATTATTACAAGAACAAATTCATTTACATTTTCCAGCTTAAGAAACAATTATAGAAACCATATAAAAAAATAAAATAATGTCATACAGTGATGATTAGAAAGAAAATGTTTTTAATTCAGAATCAGTCACATAACACTTTAGTGCTTTAAGGTTTTAAGTTTTAATAAAATACACTTCTTTGTTGTACTCCAGAGTGTCCCAGTGGAACATTATTTCTTCTCCTGGTTTGTAAAGACCCCAATACTAAGCCTATTCTGGTGACTGCAGCACAATGCTGAGCCTATTTTGGGTATTCCAGAACAATACAGAACTTTATGTAGTAGGATTGACTGAACCAGGTTACAGGTTTGGGGACTATTTCACAGCACAGTGTATTATCTGATGCCTTAAATATTCACTGTGTTCATCAAAGGGTTCAGAGCAAACTCTCTATAGTATACATCATTCCTCTCATCATTCCCCAGCTAAAACCATTAAAAGCCTAACAAATAATTATTTACTAGGTAAAATAAAATTGTTAGAAAAAGGGTGCAATGAGAATGGCATGTACATACTGTGCATAGTACATGTATAGGCATGAAATATCATAAACAACTGCACTATGTTATACTAAATATCAGTTGAATGAGATTAGTGTTGTCGTTTACAAGCAAGTTGACTCCTGGTTGAAAAATTGGACATGAGACAACAATATGAATCAGATACTCATATCACGCCCAGGAATCTGCTGGTGCTATATAAATAAATGTTGATGATGATGATCACGTGTAATGTCATTTTAAGCTGAGTATTATTTAGTGGACTGCAAACTATAGTAAGTGGGATTGAGAGTACCAGTCTTAATGCCGTATTATGAGTAAATGGTAGGATTGGATGTTTTAGATTCCCTCTCCAACACCTTTGTGGAGGTTGAGTAGGTTTGATAAGAGGTCCACTGAATCTAAGATGTCTTATCCTGAAAAAGATGGAAGTCTCTTAAAGTAAGACTAGTCTCCAAGTTATAAATAAAGCTCATCGATCTAACCTTGACTTTGCTTAACTCATGGTTGATAGGAGTGAGCCTATGCACTGGTTGAGAATCATGTTCTGTTGTCTTCCCTTATGTCCCCATACCCGTCTCTCCTTTTCTTCCCTGCCTCCTGTCTGTCCCCATTTCCTGTTTGCATGCGAGTTTATCTCTTCCCTCCTTTTTTTTCCCCAATATTTGTTTTATTTAATAATTAACTAAAGTGTAGCACATGGGTATATAATGAAACATCAGACACTCCAACTAACAATAGCACTCTATTGTGATTTCAAGAAACTCCTGCCACCATACCACCATAAACTGACAGCTCTAGACATGGGGCAGGAGAGATCTAGAGGGGAAGTAGATATTGTAGAATTTAATGAGTTCAGGGTTTCCCAAACTCAGTCCTCATGGCCCCTAACAGTGCATGTTTTCCATAGCTCCTTGCTGGAGCACAGGTGTAATCATTACTGACTGACACATTGTAACAGATCTACCCACAGGTGGTATAATTATTTCACTTGTCACCTGTAAAACTTCACTGTTAGGGAGTTATTTGGTAGGAAACAGCAGAAGTATGGGGAAAGGAGGCAGCCAATGTTTAGGACAAAGAAATAAAAGTCTATGGAATACTTTATCTTTTCATTCTTTTTATTTCAATAAACTTCAAAAAAGACATGTGCTTTTGTTTTTTTTTTTAGCATGGTTCAGAATAGAAGTGACCTTTACAAATAGATAAATATGATGTAGTAGAAAGGATGGTTTTTGACCTTTACACAATTTGGTGATGTGTCATATAATGCAAAATAAATGAGAACTGACAGATTTGATGAAATTCTAACCTGACAGAAACTTATGGTGTGGAAAGTGATGTGATAAAATGAGAACTGTACAGCTGCAATTGGCATAGCATCCCCTTTTGTTGGGTCCACAGCTGAGTTAACAAGTGATATGCAATTAAGATACCTTTGTAACAGGTTCCAAGGCCGTTTTTTGTCTAGATGCGGCCTAGTGGAAAGATGTAAATCCTGGATATAAAAGATTCGCCCACTAAACTGGACAAAAGTAACAATACTGTGCAATTGTCCATATATACAGAATAAGTTTTCCTACACACTGGAAAAAACAACAGAATGAAGTGATGATCTACGACCTGTTATCATAGACTTTGTTGATCTCTATGGTAAACCCATCCTTCATACTCAATGAAATGTAGAAAGCACTTGAAATAGAACATACTGAAGTTCATTTATGAAGTGCACACAGAGCCACCGAGAGGTATCTTGGATCCCTGTGTGGCAACTTTTCAAGGCCATACAGCCTTGGCAGAAATTGTGGCTTGTAACAGTGTGGACCCGTCCCAGCTGGGTACAGCTTCAGCAATAGTCGGGCTCCCGGGCTGTTCCGTCTGATAGCTGTTTGGGCCGGCCGCCCCCCCCCCCCCCCCTCCCTGTTGATTACTATATTTCATTAATATTACAAGCGGCCGCATCACAAGACATGCGATGCGGCCCACGTCAGCGCACAGGCTGAACTTTGGCAGCCCGCACCTGACCACCTACACACATATATAATACTTAGATGTATATATAAAACAGCAAATGAATGTAATGTCAAGTCCTGGGGGTTTATTCTGAGCTCAGGTTTCCACGTTATATAATAGCTTGTATATGGAAAATAAGTACATTTAAAATGTAATGTAATTGTAATTGCAGCCCAAAGGGAGATCATATTCGTGTCCGTCTGCCATATGTCTCGATGCCTCAACCACACAGAAATGTTGATCAAATTGCTTAATAGGCTGTAAAGTTACATAAAATGTAGCCCTCACATTCAAAGTATTGTTGGCATAATTGCAATGGGATTCATGAAATCTTTTATATATTTTGGGGATGGCCATGTCACTCACCACACACTTCCCTTTTCCCCTGAACTGGTAATCCTCCACCACTTCACCACTCTGCCCCCCCACATCCTATCCTGTGACAGGTATGTGATTGGCCATAACCTAATCGCTACTCGAGCCTCCTTAGCCCAATCCTGGAAGGCTCTGACACTCCCACCTCTTCACAAAATTATCTCTAAGGTTCAATTTAGTTTTGAGATGGAGGTGTTAGACATACTTTACTCCCACTGCTGCTTCTTCCCCTTTAATGAGGTGATTTAGTTGGTCATTGGTGGAGAGAGATCCCCTTGTAGTGTCATCTCTGATTCAGGTCCATTTGTTTGATTCCCTGCAAGTCATGCTTGACCAGCTTTTCATGATGATATTACTGTTAAGAAATAAGGTTCTCTCCTGTTTTTCTGATCTGTCATCTGTGCAATTACTGCTACCACCATGTGTAGGATCATTTCTGCAGTTCACTGATTCAGCTGGTTGTTATGTTTATAGCATCTAGCATTGTTTCAACTCTCTGTAAGCAATAGCTGAGCAATTACTGCTGCAGCCATGCAGCTAATCATTCAGCAACCTTCTTATTAGCTTTGCTGGTTTTATAAACTGCTCCCTGTTACCATTCCAGTGCTGTTGATAGTCCCTGCTTGACCTAGTGTGCCTTGTATCCTGACCTGTACGGCTCTAAGCATTTGACTCGGATTGTTCTAGGGATTCTCTGTTTTCTGCTGCTCCTGACCACGGCTTGGTTAATGGATTTGCTCTCATATTTCTACCTGCCCTGACCTCTGGCCTCTTTAAAAAAAACTGCTGTCTTCTCCGGTATTCTGACCTCGGCTTGTTTAACACATTTGCTCTTATATCTCTGCCTGCCCTGAACTCTGGCTTGTTTAAAAGGAACTGATTTCTCCTGCTGTTGACCTAGGCCTGACTGTTATTCTGCATTTATCCTTGCCTGTCTGGCTTGGAGTTCTGCTATTGACATCCTGGTTGCTCACTATCTGCTACCGTGTGCTGTCCACTCCACCAGGCAAATTCCAGATCATTCCACATTATCCCCTGCCTGTCTGGCTCTGAGTAATGCCAATAACATCTTGTTTGTTCACTACCTCCTGCTGTATTCTGTTCACTCCATCAAGCAAGTGCTTGCTCAACAACTGCTACTACCCAAGCCTAAGCCCTCGGGGCATCCGACTACTGTGGAAAATATCTAGTTCCTCGGAAAGGGTGTTGCTAAAGGTGAACATCTTATGAAGCAGTTCTAGCAGTTGAAGGTCTCACACTACTCTGCCATTGACAATTGCATACCTTTTTGACCTCCATATCTTTGTGTTGCTATTGTTGGAATTGTTTATGCTGATTTATATATTGTATTGTGTTCATTCCCCACTATTTACCCTCTTCACTTGGTTCTTTTTATGTCCCCCTCTCCCGTTTTGATTCTTGTTCCCCCATAATTGAAAAACCCTAATACAGACTACTGATATTAAAATGTTATGTGGTAAAGATAGCTGATCTCTGTCAGCTTGTGTGTAATAAATGATCCAGAGAGTTATATATAACCAGGTGAGCAATTAGTGGATGAACAGGGGAACCAGTGTGTGAAGGCAGTTCCTCAGTTGCGATTGTTAGAAAATAAATTAGATAGATATACAGTATGTTTTTCAGTGTCCCTTAAACCTGCAGTTTCTAGTCTGTTTTATAGAATAGGCAAATCAGTCTCTTTCCATAATCATGGATGTATTCATAAATGTACTTCTGGAAACTGTGGGTGACTTCTGGATTGTTCGTCTTCTGAATTTACAAGTATGTGTGTATATATAATTCCCTTAAACAGGCATTTTCTCTCACTTGTGGGAAGCTCCAGGATTGTTGTCAGTTGCAGGATAGGAATGTCAGGATCAGCTTCATACACTGGTCACAGTGCTAGGGTTTCTTCTGTTAGGTCTCCCTCGAGACAAGATGATAAAGAGAAACGCAATGAACATAGTAAAGTCCTGCATACATTTATTATTCATTTTGGATTCAAAGTTACACTTACATTCTAGCACTGGATAACAGGCATAACACATTTTGTAGTAAATTCTCCAATCAGATACCTGGGTCCCCGGTTAGATTTACTTTATTCCGATGTAATTCGCTTGCTGATGCTTTTAACGGTGTACTGAAAAGATTTCTTCTGAAGATATAAAATATTTGTTGCCTAATTCCCAACGGGTTTCGACTGTGCCATTTGGACTTTCTCAAGGCATTACATGCATATCTAAAGAGGTGTATAATATAACCTAGATGAGTGGTAAAATCATTGTCAGGTGTTGTGTAATTGAAAAGCAAAGTTATTGAGTATCTCAATGTTGTAACTTACAGGTAAGGTGTTATAGTGTAATCAATCACATTAAAAGAAAAAGTGAAGGTCTTGCTGTCTCAAGCGCCGTCCCCGCTTTCTCTTCTCTCAGCAGGGATGGGCACTTTCTCTGCCAGTATGTGTGTCCCATTGCTTAGCAATGAGACGCAATGTCCTATTTTCCAGCCTTGATTTGCACGCATGTGCATACTGTCGTAACGGGACCTTCTTCAGGACCTGTATCAGCGGTCAGGGACACCTTGATTAGGGCTGCCTACTTTAGGCAAACTCTCGCACTGTATCAGTGCCAGAGTCTGTATCTCCACTTGGTCTACTTTTGGTTCCTGTACATTGTTTCTATTTCTGCTCTTAATTATACTACCAGGGAGGTTTAGCTATCCTACAGTGGGAACATCATCATCATCATAATTTATTTATATAGCGCCACTAATTCCGCAGCGCTGTACAGAGAACCCATTCACATCAGTCCCTGCCCCACTGGAGCTTACAGTCTAAATTCCCTAATATAGACACACATTCACACACAGACAGACAGAGAGGGAGACAGACAGAGAGAGGGAGAGACTAGTGTCAATTTTGATAGCAGCCAATTAACCTACCTGTATGTTTTTGGCGTGTGGGAGGAAACCGGAGCACCCGGAGGAAACCCACGCAAACACATACAAACACACATACAAACTCCACTCAGATAAGGTCATGGTCGGGAATTGAACTCAGGACCCCAGTGCTGTGAGGCAGAGGTGCTAACCACTAGGCCACTGTGCCCACTGAATTGTCATCTGACCTGATCACACTGGTACCTTCCACCAGTGTGTGTGAGCAAATAAACCATCTTGCTTCAAATACCTGCTTGGAATCATCTTCAATATTGCTGTTTTCCTGTGATCTACAGATTAGACCCTAAAATCTAATCCGTTCTCTGGCTGTCTCTGCGGTTTGGACCCAAGCTATTCCAGTACCAACGCTCTGCCTGCTACCCAGCAGCCCTGGTTAGTGTGATAGGCCAGGGGGGATCCATTCACAGCAACTTGGATCCATAGTAAGAGGTCCGGAGTTACCAGCCAGGTACACCAGCAACGAGATACGTTAGCAGCGTCAATGACCCAGAAGGAACGTGGTTCTGAGTGCCATAGAAGGAGCTCAGTGGTGGCAGCTTTTGTAAGCCCCTCCTACTGCGGCAAGAGGGCACTTTTTGGATAACGAAAGGGAACAGTGGCAAAGTAAGCCCAGCCAGTCCCCAACAACATCAGACAGGGTGGCATAGGCAGTCCATCCTGTCACATGCCTAGTCCTCTACAAGCGCAAGACAATTCACAAACCCTGTGCTGCACTCTCCTACTTGTTCTTGTAGCTTTGACTACCTGGTGCAGCTGCTTTTCTGTTAAGCTCAGTTACTGCTTGGCCAGATCCTGGAATGTTGGGTCCCTGTTTGGAACCAAGGTAGTTATTATTCACCTCCTGCAAAGCTGAACAGTAAGTAAGCAATCTAAGCCTGCTTTCCCCTAAACCAGACTGACATTAAATCAGTAGCTTTTTGTCTTTAATAAATAGGCCTTGTGATAAAGTACGGCAAATACTGTACTGCTGAATCAAACGTGCTTGTAATAATGCTGGTGATATTATCTGAAGCACAATAGCTGAATATATATATATATATATATATATATATATATATATATATAAATATATATATAGCGAATAGTCAGACGTTTGCCGGGTCGGTACACAAGCGAGTAGTCAGACGTTTTGCCGGGTTGGTACACAAGCGAGTAGTCACAGATGCAAGGAAGTGTAGCAAGTAGCAGGAGCTGAGAAGGAAGTGCCTATTATAGGCACAAACAGGAAACAAGATCAAAGATGGTTTCTCGTTGATGCTATTCTGGCCATCTTCGATAAGGGCAAATCTAAGGGCAAGTTTACAAATACAGATACCTCTAGTGGTCAGAGGTGCAAATTTCAGAGTAATTTATTACAGTATTCACCCTTTTCAATAATGTCCTCTGGACAGTGCTTTGCTGGGTTTCTCTGGGTATCTTTGATGAAATTCATGCATGGGCATTCTCTCTGGTTCCCAATAATTGTCTTCTGGACCATATCCCTGCCATTGTATCAAATATTGAAGTTTATTTCTAAATATTCGTGAATCTAATATTTTCTGTACTAGAATTTCTTCATGTTCATCAATTTGAACAGGATTCGGAGGAGGCAAAGTGCGACCAGGAAAAGGATTTGAAATTACTGGCTTCAGTAAAGAAACATGAAAAACAGGATGAACCTTCATAGATCCTGGGAGTTCAAGTTGAAAGGCAGATAAACCGACTTAAGAGACAGACAGAACATTAATCCAGTCATTTTGAAGATGGCAAATGTAGCACCATAGGTATTGTTCCAGTGTCTGGTTGGTGCTTTCTGTCTGTCCATTGGATTGGGGATGGAAGACAGTTGACAATTAATATTAATATTAAGAGCACTAAAAAACTTGTTTCTAAAAACGTGAAGTAAATTGAACTCCTTGGTCAGAAACTACATCATCAGGAACTCCATGTAGACAAAAAACCTCCCTGATTAGTAATTCTGCTGTTTCTTTTGCAGAAGGAAGTCCATGACAGGGCACAAAGGGATCCATCTTTATGAGTCAATCTACAACCACCAGAATTGTAGTCATACCCTTGTATGATGGTAAATCCACAATAAAGTCCATAGATATTGAGCCCCATGGACAAGAAGGGACCGGCAAAGGCTGTAAAAGTCCAAGTGGAGCAATGCGTGGAGTCTTAAATCGGGCACAACTAGTGCAGGATGATACAAATGTTTTAACATTTTTCTTATATTTTGGCCATCAAAAGTAACAAGATAATAATTCATCAGTCTTCCAAACACCTTTGTGGCCTGATAGTCTAGAGTCATAAACAAATTGCAGTACTTTTAATTGTGCTGCTGCTGGTACATACAAGCAGTGTTCATACTTCCATATGTTATCTTGATAGCTTATGTGCAAATCTAAAGGGAGATTTAAAATCATCTGATCCATACTGTAACCCTTCTAGATGTCAGACTACAGCTCCCCAGTGCCAATAGCTCCCAGGAAATTTGACTTAGAGAGGATTGTCTCTTCTGACTCCACCTGTTTTGAGTCTTCCACGTATGCTCTAGATAGAGCATCAGCTTTCCAATTCCGTGATCCTGGTCTATAAGATAATAAAGTCAAAACTATTCTCTGTGATAAAATTGCCCCTACTGCTGAATCTGAAACATCTGCCTTGATGATAAAAGGAAGTTCTGGGTTGAGATATATTAATACGGGATCTGTAGTAAACTTTGTTTTACTCAAAGAGAAAGCCCTTTCAGCTTCTGGGGACCAAAGGAAAGATGATCCCTTCTTGGTTAGTTGAGGGATTGGTGTCACAATATTGTTGAAGTCTTTAATGAAACATCTGTAGAAATTGGCAAATCCTATGAACCTTTGTACTTTGACATTTCTTGGGGCTGACCAATCTATTATAACCTTGACTTTGCTAGGGTCCATTCCCAAACCTTGAGGTTAGATGATATAGCCCAACAACTGAACCTATGTTTGGTGGAATTCACACTTTTCAAATGGTGTCTGCGAAGACGTTCCAGTACAGTTCAAACTTGTTGTTGATTTCCTCTTGGGAATTTGAGAAAATTAGTATGTCATCAAGATAAATAACAACAAATTGGTCAATTAAATCTTTAAAAACGTCATTCATGAAATGTTGGAATGTAGTAGGGGCATTGCACAGTCCAAGGGGCATCACCAAATGTTCAAAATGTCCATATTTACTTCGAAAGGCAGTCTTCTATTCATCAACAGATTATATGTAAATTAAATTATATGCTTCTCGTAGATCTAATTTGGTGAAAATATTTGCTGAGCGAAGCCTCTCCAATAATTCTGAAATTATTTGGAGTGGGTAACGGTTCTTGATTGTAACTGTATTCAACGTTTTATAATCAATACATGGTCATAATGAACCATCCTTTAACAAAAATATATAGGTGCACCTTCTGGAGACGTGAAGGGACAAATAAAACCCTTTTCAAAACTTTAATCTATATAATCCTTAAGGACCTTTAACTCAGGTTCGGCTAATGGATAAATGCACCCAATAGGTATGGCAGCCCCAGGTAACAAATCAACCGGGCAATCATAGGGTCTGTGAGGTATTAATTTGTCAGCATTCTTCTTACTACAGACACCAGAAAAGTTTTTATATTGTGGAGGTAGCTGGTCCAATACATGAGGAGAGGAATTATATAACTCGCTCACCTCTTCAACAGAGGGTTCGGTGTTAGTCTCAGGGGGTTGGGTACCTTATTTCGATGCTTCAAATGGCGACATGGAATAGCCCAACATAATAAAATGTATGATGCACGACAGATAGTGCCCATCCCGAGTACTAAAGCCAGTCTTCCATTCACCCCCCTCGTGAATCCTGATTAGATTATAAACTCTCCGTAGATCTAATTTTGAGAAAATATTTGAGCCACTGATCCGATCGAACAGTTCTGAAATAAGGGGAAGAGGATAACTGTTTTTAAGTAATGGTGTTTTACTGCTGATAATCGATGCAGGCGTGTAAAGTACCATCTTTCTTAACGAAAAAGAATCCTGTGCCAGCAGGTGATGAGGATTTTCTTCTAAAGCCACACTGTAAATTTTCGGTGATGTACTAAGACATAGCCTTATCTTCAGGAAAAGAGAGAGGGTGAATTCTACCCCTGGGAATGGGCTTACCGGGCAAATATTCAATTGGACATTTTCAAGGACGATGTGGAGGAAGAACCTTAGAGGCTGCCTTGGTGAAGATGTCCCTGTGACTGGATCACTATTAAATAGCTTTTGGTAAAAATTTATTTAAAGCAAATAGTGCAGAGCAATTATTTATGTATTTGCGCATGCACTTATTTTGATATTGTGTGTGTATATTGTGAGAGAGGAAATCTTTATCTCTGAGATCAGGGTAGAAGAGTTGTTTTTTCTATTTAACCTTGCTATAGGATATGCCTATTTATGATGTATATATCTGATACAATGAGCCTGTGTTTATCAAGCCTTTGGTGTATTGTGATTTGGGGAAGTGGCTTTTTGTGGGTCCTTTTGTTGTTCTGTGGAAATGTGTATTCGGCGACTGTCTGAAGTATTCATGCCAGTCAGACCTTTTGACTTGCTAGTGAGTCTCCTGCCTCTGAAATAATATCCACGAAATCACAGTAAGGGGTTTTTAAGAATTTTTTAGCTAAGTATAAATATTAGTGGCTTTCCAATGCATTTAAATCCATGTTTGTGTAAATAGAGTACATCCTGATTCTAAAAATAGACTATTTCGGAACTGTATAAAAGATGAGTGGTGTGAGCATGTAATGTATCATTCTGATGTTCCATCTGACCTGACCACTGATACCTTAAATCAGTGGGACTGTCCTTGTCAGGACACTTGAGCAATAAACATCACTCTGCTTCAAAGACCTGCTTGACAACTTCTTCAATATTGCTGTAATCCTGTGACCTGCCGATTAGACCCTAAATCTAATCCGTTCTCCAGCTGATTCTGAGGTTTGGACTAATCTTTTCCAGTACCACCGCTCTGCCTGCTACCCTCAGCTCTGGTCAGTGTGATAATACCAGGGAGGATCCATCCACAGCAACCCGGATCCATAGTAAGAGGTCCGGAGTTACCAGCCAAAGTGTACCAGCACAGGAATACACTATCAGTGACAGTTAACCAGAAGGAACGTGGTTCTGAGCGCCATAAAGAAGTTCAGTGGTGGCAGCATTATAAGCCCCTCCTACTGTGGCAAGAGGGCGCTTTTGGGATAACGAAAAGGAACGGTGGCAAAGTAAGCCCAGCCGGTTCCCAGCAACAACAGACAGGGCGGCATAGGCGGTCCATCCTGTCACAGTCCTGAAAGTAGGTATAGGGAGCAGGGAACTCAAGTTGTGAAGAAAGCACTTAACAAGAAATAGGTGAAGTGTTCCGCTTCTTGGGTTTTACTGTGAGGAGACAAACATTGGGGGCCCTCTGGAAGTGACCTGTGCTGAACTCCAAATAAACTGAGGTGCATGTAATCTGAGCCATGGACAGGGCCGGACTGGCCATCTGGCACTTCTGGCAAATGCCAGAAGGGCCGATGGCCAGAAGGGTCGGTCCGCATGTCCGCCTAGCAGCAGCACCCTGCGCGTTGCTCGGCGGACGGAAAGTCAGTGACTGCCGACTATTTGAGTAATCACATGGGACGGCACCACGTGACAGGCACTGTCCCATGTGATTACTGCATAGTCGGCAGTCATTGATTCTCCGTTGGCTGACCAGCGCGCAGGGTGCTGCTGCTGCTGCTGGATGTAAAAAGGTAAATGTCTGTGTGTGTGTGTAAGTAAGTAATAGTGTGGCAAACAGTGGGGCTGGCAAACTGGGGCAAACAAACAAACAGTGGAGGAAAAACAGTGGGGCTAACAAACAAACAGTGGGGCTAACAAACAAACAGTGGAGGAAAAACAGTGGGGCTAACAAACAAACAGTGGGGCTAACAAACAAACAGTGGGGCTAGCAAACAAACAGTGGAGGAAAAACAGTGGGGCTAACAAACAAACAGTGGGGCTAAAAAACAAACAAACAGTGGGGCTAACAAACAAACAGTGGGGCTAACAAACAAACAAACAGTGGGGCTAATAAACAAACAGTGGGGCTAACAAACAAACAAACAGTGGGGCTAACAAACAAACAGTGGGGCTAACAAACAAACAGTGGGTCTAACAAACAAACAAACAGTGGGGCTAACAAACAAACAAACAGTGGGGCTAACAAACAAACAGTGGGGCTAACAAACAAACAAACAGTGGGGCTAACAAACAAACAAACAGTGGGGCTAACAAACAAACAGTGGGGCTAACAAACAAACAGTGGGGCTAACAAACAGTGGTGCTAACAAACAAACAGTGGGGCTAACAAACAGTGGAGGAAAAACAGTGGGGCTAACAACCAGACAGTGGGGCTAACAACCAGACAGTGAGGCTAACAACCAGTGGGGCTAACAGTGTGGCTGTGGGGCTAATTTTGTGCATGTGTGGCCCCATGTTGCTATAGTGTACGTGCGTGATTGGCCATGTTCATATAGTGTGCGCGAGCGCAGTATTTTAAATATAGCGTGTGTGTGCGTGCGCGCAGTATTTTAATATAATATGTGAGGGAAGGGAGGATCTTAATATAGTGTGGGAGGTAGGCTATTTAATGGTGGAGTGTAGGTGGGGGCTAATTATTTAAGGTGAGGTGAAAGAACCTTTGATTTAATGCTGGGGTGGTTTAGGGCTATCAATTGAATATGGGGCTGATTTTGGGGAGAAGGGCTATTTATTGAATATGAATATGAATTATTTATTGTCGGGATTGGTTGTGGAAAATGGCTATATTTATTACATTTTAATGCTATTTAATTTATTGCTGGGACTGTTTGGAGGGAGGGAAATATGTCTTTAGTAAATGGGTATACTGTTAATTTAATGTTGGGGCTGGTTGGAGGGAAATAGGTCTACTTATTAAATGTGAATATTATTATTGTGGGGACTGGAGGGAGGCCTTATTATAAAACGTGAGTGCTATTGTTTTAACATTGGGGCTGGTTGGAGTTTTCTAAATCTCATGTACCCATTTTTTTTTTCAAAATAGGGCATCCAATATTCCAAGATCAAGACAAGAATGAACTGAGCTAAAGAAACCATCTGCTACAAGTGGTGAAAGTGACCAAGACAGGTAGGAGAGAGCAGGACAGTCTGCCAACTAACCTGAATCTGGTAGGGCAGTCCTGAATTTGGGTGACTGTCTCCCTTAGTCAGGATTTGGTCCGACTGCAAGGACAGTTGGGAGGTATGTCCCGCTTCACAACGTACTGCTTGTGAAGGCAAAGCTGTGTGCTTCTAACAGTAGGGCCTGTGTATTTGTCTAAAATGCTAAATGTAATGTATTATTATAATGTATGTATTAATGCCCCATGTTGGCCACACCCACAACACAATGAGGTCACGCCGTGTTCAGCGCCACCGCTACGCGGCGGCACATATTTTCATTCCTGCTGGAACTGAGGTGGGCCTGTGTACCTTAAATGCCAGGGCTGATATTTAGTCCCAGTCCGGCCCTGGCCATGGAGGACCCATGATGGAGATAAAGGACTGGGGTAATACGAAACATTGAATCCATTCTGAATGCAAGACCCCTACCGCCAGCCAAACAGGAGAAATAATCTTGGAAATGGAACCGTTGATGACACGATTACCATCCACGACACTAAGAAACAATGGCTGAGGCAAATCTTGGATAAGTATTTGGAGTTGCAAAGTTAAGGTGGCAGAGATGAAATTTCCAGCAGCGTCAGACTCCAAGAAGGCAAAGTCACTAGGAGGCCACTAGGAGTGTCCAAAGAAATTGACATCAGAAACTCTGGCTTCAAGATGGAATAGGAAGAGGATAGTCTGACTCCTAGATCGGCCTCCCTGTCAAAGGGAACGTTTCCTGGCCGTTTGGGACAGGAGGCTAAAAGATGTCCAGTCTCCCCACAATATAGAAAAAGGTTCTGTATTATCCTTCTTTCTCTTTCTTCAGAGGACAGTGTCCTTTGATCTGCATGGGTTCCTTCTTGGGTTCTTGTCCAGAGAGTAGCAAGATGATGAAAACAATCTTGAAGCATTTGGAGGGAAAACATCTGGAGTTACATTCAAAATTAATTGAACATTGATTCAGGACTCCTCTTCATTTTTAGGGTCTCCATCAGATTTATCTGATGTCAGCAGCCACAAAGAGGAGGATGAGACTGTCACAGGAGCTGAAGAGGGAGGGCCATCCTCTTCCAGCCTGCTGTAATCTCTACTTCCGGGGGAAAGCGGAGACCACAGCAGGATGGGAGGCAGGCAAGGAGGCCTGGAGTGAGTCCAGACGGGAGGCTATCCCTTGAATACATTGGAGTAAACAGGCCTGCTGGGCGTCGTGTTGTTCAACCTTATGAGCCAAGTGGAGCAACAAATCACGGGCTGATGGTTAACCAGGGCCTTCAGAGTACATGGCCAGAGTATACTGTCAGGAACAGATTTGCTCTGAATGTCTTACTTGCCGGTATTGACGCTGCTAAGCTAGGAGGCGCGGATTCTAAACACGCTTCTGGTTTTCGCCAGGGACCCCTGCAAGGGAGTTTGGGGTTTGCTGCAGAGATGTGCAGGTTGTGGCCCTCCCAGATAGCTACCAGTGAAGTGTAAGGTGAACAAGAGTAGTCGTGAAGTACAAGGTCAAACCGTGGTCCAAGGTTAGAATGCCATAGGTCAATACCAGGAAATCAGTATAGGTCCAGATGGAGATACAAAAGAGTGGTCAGGCAGAACCGGGTCAGAATCCAAGGAGACAAGCATGCAAGAGGCAAACAAGGTGCTGGAGACTAGAGACCTAGTGGCGCCAGAGTCAGGTTTAAATAGATGATAGTGACCTGTCATTGGTGGACGTGGGCAGCCAATCCTGTCAGTTGACCACCAACATGAAGGGCTGCTGGTGTCTCCATTGCCTAGCAACAGAGACGCGATGTTCTGGAACATTCACCCGAACTTCTGTCCGAGAACCGGAAGTAGCGTGCATGGGGGACAAAGCAGGCAGCCATCCCTGGCACCTAATGTGTGTGTGGGGACATTGCCTGACAATTCCCATAATAGTTTGAAGATGTGGGTTCACGGTAAGTGGGGTACGTCTAGGCTAAGGACCTTTTTTCTTGTCATCTCTCAATCAATTGTGCATTAATGCAAATGCAATGTTTAATGAAAAGTTCAAGTTCAGTTGGTGCCTCTGTTTAAGCTAATTCATCTATAATAGTCTCAGAAAGTCATTTACGGTAGACAGACAACTGTGCCTCAGAATTCCATGTAGTGTCAAGGACCCATCTTCAAAAATCTGCAGTTTTTTCTATAACTTTCAATAATGTTTTTTTCAGCAGTATCTTTCCGGTTCAGTCAATCAAAGTTTTGTTTCATTACTTTGAGGAAGTCATCAAATTTCTCTAATATTGGACTAGAAGTCTTGATATAGGGAGAAGCCCATGACTTCCTTTGACTTATCAGACTGGAATTTGGACTCATATTGTTGGAAATGCAACTGGCATTGATTAATAAATCTGCAAAACTTTTGAAGGTCCCTTCAAAACCGAGGTGGTGGGAGAGGGAGAACAGCAGGGGATAACGATGTTACAGGAACTTGCGGTGATCTGTTCTCCAACTCTGCAGTACAGTTCTCATGTTGAGACATCCTAACTAGAAATTCCTGGAAATCTTTCTTGCTTAACCTGTGATTCGAGAGCTAAAAATCTGTCCTTCAGGAATTTCAGCTCTGCTTGGCATTTAATTGGCACAGTGGTTAAACTTGCCAAGGGCCGCTTAACAGGTATATCTTCATGGGGATCCATTTCAAGGCTTGAGTATCCTGTAACGATACTGGTTATATTATCTGGAGCTTAATAGCCGAGTAGATATACAGCAAGTAGTCAGACAATTGCCGGGTCGGTACACAAGTAGGTAGTCAGACGTTTGCTGGGTCAGTACACAGGCAGGTAGTCACAAATGCAAAGAAGCGTAGCAAGTAGCAGAAGCTGAGCAGGCAGAATACTCAAGCACATGTCTGATCCAGGAAGTGCCTATTATAGGCCCAAACAGGAAACAGATTCTAAGATGGTTTTTCCTTAATGCTATTCTGGCCATCTTGGATAATTGAAAATCTGAGGGCAAGTTTACAAATACAGAGACATCTAGCGGTCGGAGGTGCAAATATCAGAGTTATTCCTTACAGTGCTGTTTATTTGGGAAGTGTCAGGATAGCATAAACAGCAGTTTCTTCACACAATTTCTCCCACAGCCCTACGTCTAGCTAAATAGTCCCTTCCTCACTACTAGCCGGCCACTAACTGGCATTGGTGGCCCCGACCACAAATCCAAACATGTTTTTATCCTCCACCCTAGCACTACAAACAAATCACAGCACAACAGCAAATAAGTGACAGCCGTGTGGAACACCTGTGTGTGTATGTGCTAAAAGAGGAGCTCAGTGAAATATGAACCCTGTCTGCAGTCTAGCTGGATTTTTACCTACTTCCCTATACGAGAGGTGTGGAAAATAAGCCTCTTTGCCACAGCCTTCTTATGCTCAATCAGTCCCAGCATTTAATAAATATGCTTATTTCTCAGCCTGATATTAAATTAATAGTACCCATGTTTCATAATTAGGCCTCCTTTCCCCTAATCAGGCCATCATTAAATTTAAAGTGTCTACATTTAATAATTAAGCCCAGGGCCTGATTAAGGGTCACACCTGCCCTAGGCTAATATACCGGTTTGCCCCCCCCCCCCCCCACCTTGCCGCTCCCCACCCCTCCTCCCACCACCAATGTGTGTGTAATTATATATATTTTTATATATATATATATATACATATAAACACAAAATTGTAAAATATTAATTAACTTCATCTCTTACCTGCTCTTAGAGCGTAGACTACCTAATGTTTTCTTTTGCTTTTTCTTGGAGCATTGTCAGTTGGCTTCTGGAAACTTGGAGCCCTGTATCATTAACCCCCCTCAGTCACTTCATTAACCCTCCCAGTCACTTCATTGCCCTCCCCAGTCAAGTCAAGTTATTAACCCCCCCAGTCACTTCATTAACCCCCCTCAGTTACTTCGTTAACCCCCCAGACAAATCATTAACCCCCCCTAGCTACTTCCTTAACACCCCTCCCCCCAACCATCAAGCAGTTTCCAGCTAATCACGCCCCTGTCATGTGTGTGTAATTATATATATATATATATATATATATATATATATATATACATAAACACAAAATTGTAAAATATTAATTAACTTCATCTCTTACCTGATCTTGCAGCGTAGACTACTAACTTAGAGTCCTGTATTTAAAATAGTGCAAATTTTTAACAAGTCCTGAATGATTCAAACACAACATTCCATTATGACCATATAAAACAACCCCCTAGTACAGACATAGACAATAAAATATATGAAATTATTTACAATCATATACTAACATCTACCAGCCCTGACTGTCTAGTATTTAGCATTCCAGTCACCGCCACACAATACAGAGATCATGCCCCCGACAAGCTATTTCATCAGCTCCCCCCACCAGCCACTACATCCCCCAGCCATTTTTATCAGCCCCCGCCAGAAGGCTTATGACCCCCACCATCCATTTCATTACTCACCCAACCACTCATTTGCTCATCCCCCCAGTCACTTCATTAACCCCCTCAGTCAAATCATTAACCCCCTCAGCCACTTCATTAACCCCCCTCAGTCACTTCATTAACCCCCCCAGTCAAATCAAATCATTAACCCCCTTCCCCTCCAGTCACTTCATTAACCCCCCTCAGTTACTTCATTAACCCCTCCCAACCACTTCATTATCCCCCCCCCCGTCAAACCATTAACCCCCCTCCCAGTCACTTCAATAACCCCCCAGTCAAATCATTAAACCTCCAGTCAAATCATTAACCCCCCCTAGCTACTTCCTTAACACCCCTCCCCCCAGCCATCAAGCAGTTTCCAGTTAATCACGCCCCCCTGTCATCAACCTCCTCCCCCTTCCCTGATATTTGACAAATAGAATTTACCTTGAAATCTTGTACTCCTCTCCAGCACTTCTGTCATCTTGACAGGCAGCTTACAGTACATCCCATGCTGTTAGCTGCAAATGTGATCATCTCACATGACCACACTGAGCTTAGCACTGCAGCTGCACTGACAGGGCAGCTAACAGCATCGGATTTGCTGTTAGCTGCCTACTACAGTGTACTTAGCTGCACTGACAGCTGGGACCGCCCCTCTTGAGATCAGGGGTGGCACCATCAGTTTAGGTAGATTTTTTTTTTTTAAAAAAAAAATCCTTGTTAATTGTCGGCGCTGCGCCCCCTAGGGACCCAGCACCCCAGACTGCAGCCTGATCAGCCTAATGGTTCATCAAGCCATGATTAAGCCTCTTTCCTCCCAAGCAGTCCCAACATTAAATTAATACCATTCCCATTTATTATGTAGATCTGCCACCCCTAACATTAAATTAAAAGCATAAATCAACATATTCCTCCCCTGCCAGCAGCTCCAACAGTAAGTTGATATCATACCCATTTAATAAACAGACATATTCCCTCCCCCACCAGCCCTGACATAAAATTAATTACGTTCCCATTTAATAAAATGTCCTATTTCCCCACAAGCCCCCAAATCACATTAATAGCTTACACCCCCCCCCATATACTAGACTAGTATTGTTAATAAAGACATCATCTCTTTTTGAATATATTACCAATTTAATTTCTATAGTTATATTTAATTACCTGTTATGTTTTATAGTATAGTATTTATATGCCACAAAGAAAATCCCCCTTCTTTCCAACACCCAGTCCCCTGAATCGCCCCTTGTTATTTGCAGACCCTCTGCTCCCCCTACCCATCTCTCCAGCCCCGTCTTTACCACTGTTGTCTCTAACCACCTCTTGACCTTTTTTCCAACCCACTGTCCATGTGTTCTTTTCAGCCCCCTCTTCCCTGTTTTCTACTGTCCCCACTTGCATCTGTTTTCTCCAGCCACCTCTTCCCTCATTTTCTTAAGGCACCACTTCACCCATTTTCTCCAGCCACCTTTCTCCCATTTTCTTTGGGCTTGAGCCTCATATCCCAGCCCTTTCTTGCATAGATGCATCCTTTGACGTTTATGGAGTACTTTACAATGACCCTGACATAGTCACTTCTGGTGAATCTCATCATCGCCAGGGACACCATTCCTTAGAGAAGAGTAGTTCTGAGTTCAATTTCTGGGTGACTAATTGCATTTGGAATTATCCAGTCTTACGTAGTCAGTACCATCTTGTCTGAACAGATTAAGGACTATTTGGTGCAATGAGGGTGATGGAATAGTAGAAGGAGCTGTCGAAGTCAGTAAATTGGATAAAGTCATTTCAATTAAAGTCTAGCAAACTTGGTTGTCTTTGTCTGAAAAGATGCATACGGTACGCTATGACGTACAAGGGCACGCTACGGCGTGAAAGGGCGTACGCATCCACTACACGTGGCAGCAACAGTAATCGGTCTTTTACCATACATTCGCACAAACACGCATACTTATAAAATAGTACACATTAATGGTAATTGCAACACATAGTCAGTTATGTCGAAATATAGTAGTATTTATATGTTATATCAGAGTTACATGCATATTAGTGAAATACACGGAATGGGTTAAAGGAATAACATCATGAGTGGTATCATAATGAACCTTATTACATATCCTACTGTTTGGTTCACTCTGCGAGGGAATCGCAGAGTGCATACGCAAGTTATGAATGATAGGGAATTATGAACTACTTAAGACTAAGGAATCCGGGCGGGAAGAGCAGAGCATACCCCCTGCAGAGATGACCCCCTCCTTTGGATTCCTTAGGATGAACCAGACAATGATTGACGACCCCTTGGACATTCCTGAGACCCGGACCAATAGATGCAAGCTATACCATCTTCATTGTATCACTGTATTTGATTGTGTATATAAGCAGCAGCTTGTGATCCAGAGTGCAGACTTCTTGTCCCCAGACTTCAGGATTGAATGACTGCACTGGATCCAGAGCGCCTGCGATAAGTAACGGCTGTATTTACTATTACTTCGCTTGAGCATATTTTTCCACTTATTGCAAATAAATCTTTGTGCTTTGGAAACACAAATCGAGCGCTTTGCAGAGCACACAAGGAAAGAGGGCCCTGCTCCTGAGAGCTTACATCCTAAAGGGAAGGGGAGACACAAATAGGTTGGTACTATCTGGCGGAGAGAGCCAGGACAAGGGAGTTAGGAGGAGGACTGATAGACTTGAATAAAGAAATGAGTCTTAAGGGCATGCTTGAAGCCTTTGAGAATAGTTGCTAACCTGATGAAACGTGGAAGATCGATCCACAGCAGGGAAGCAGCCCGGGCAAAGTCCTGAAGATGGGAGTGAAAAGATGTGATCAGTGAAGTAGTGAGGCGGCAGTCACAGACAGAGCGGAGGGGGCAGGTAGGAGTGTAGGTAGAGATGAGATTGGAGATGTAGAATGGTTCTACAAACCCTAAAGGAGTAACTATATGCTGAGTTGGAAAAATGTGTATTTGAGGACTCTGAGATCTCCTTCTTAGGGTATATCATCACCAAAAATGGCTTTCAATAGACCAAGCAAATGTACAAGCTATTATGGATTGGGAACTTTCTACCAACATCAAAGCAATACAGAATTTTTGGGGGGATTCGTAATTATTATAAAAAGTTTATTAAATTTGTTTTATTCATTGTAGCACCAATTACTGATTTAATCAGAAAATTGGGGAACCCTGCGCTATGGTCTATTCACTTCTCCTGTCCTGTCACCCTGACATTAATTTCACTTTAAATGTAGAAGTGGTTGCTTTAGATGTAGGCATAGCACTGGTGCCGTTTTCTCCAAGAAGTTTTCTCAAGCCGAATTCAGTTATGATATTGGTAAATGTAAACTTCTAGCTATTATATGGACCTTTGAAGAACAGATGCATTGACTAGAGGGGATGTGTCACCCCATTACAGTCTATACAGACCACAAGAACCTTCAATGTAAAGAATCAACTAAGTGAATCAATCCCAGACAGGTAAGATAGGTACTCTTTTAATCAGAGAAAAACCTAGATGCTATCAGCCTCCACTTGTAATGATATATGGCCTGATTCACTAAGGAAATAAATGCCGATACGTGCCATATTTTGCATAAAATCTCTTTGCACATGCCTAGAACCGGATTATATGCCATTGAATGCAGCAACATCCAATTCATCTTCAAGTGCAAAGGACCCTTACAATAGCCTATGATTTCAGGGGTAGAGTGTGGAGAGGAATGGGCGAATACATGTAGTCAATGTACAGTAAAGGCGTGCCAACCATGAGCACATGCAGCAATGTCTGATACAAGCTTTGGGCATCTCTAAGGTACGTGTGTTTCTGTCATATCAATTGCACTAGCTACAGGTTGGGTGTAAGTGTTGATTACTAGTAATAAAGGCTGTGTATTCATGCTAGAACATGTGTTTGCAGTCAGGAGTAACTGTAAAAATGCATTTTATGTACAGTAGACAAAATTTAACATCATGATAATCATGATTTTATTTTTGTTTTACAATTTTGTCATTAATGTCATCATTATTTTTTATCTGCTTTGCAGTACCTCTTTACCACCAGAGGTGCTGCTGTTTTACTATTAAACATTTCCACCTAGGCTGCAGGAGTTAACCTCCTGCCCTGATCAGTACTTGCACCTGTTTCACTGCTTTATATACCTGTCCCAAGCATTGCTCCTTGCAGTTCATCGTTTGTCCAAGCTGCTGTCTGTAAACCCTGTGAATATTCTGTTCCAGTCTGATACTTGGTTTTGACCACTGCCTGTGACTTGACCATCCCTGATTGCAGCCTGGATTGACCTTATTGTTTGTGACCCTGACTTTGTATATCGTTGCCTGGACCAACCCTTTTACCTGGTGTTTGACTCTGCCTATCATCCGTGATACCACTTCCCAGCCTCAGGTTCGTGGTGCCCGCTTCCCGCTCCATTGGACTTACCTGTGTTTGCTGTGTTTCACCATCCATACACAACTGACATTACGCCCAACCTTGAACCTGTTGTTGCTATAGACTGAACTAGTTATCATTCCCTGAATCAGTGACTCATACCTGGTAGATCTGTTACCTTGTACTGCAGTTAACCCTTCATATCCTGGAACTGTTGTTGCTATGGACTAACCTTGCCATTCCTGATGTTTGAAACATATCATTTCTTGCACTGAGTTATTGCTTACAGGTTCTCGGCTTTCCATGTATCTCTGCCTTAATAAACAGACTTTGTTTTATTTAAACACTTTTGCCTTACCCTGAGTTCGTACTAGGAATGAAATTATAACATAATGACTATATTATTAACACGTGACAATCATTGAATACTTATTTTTTCTTTTTCTGTGCGCTCTTTTGGGACTTTATATTCCACATATTTATTAGATGCATCCTGCAGCATGTCCTTTTTAGAGCAGAGCGCACCTAGACCTGTATTCAACAACAGATGTATCTTCAAATCTGCACCTAGTTGAGTATGGACGTCCATATGCCCAATTTACGTGCATTTTAAAAAAAACATAATTTACGTTGGTTTACATGTCTTAATGAATCAGATCCATAGTCCCTACAATCTAGAAAGTTATCAAATGTTACAGTAACTTATATAATAAATGAAACAAAAGGTAAATGAATAAATAAAGGTCAGGTTTTTTTTTCCCATAAAAGGGATAGTATAAAATTTATTCACGTATATTCTTCATAAAAACTAGGGATGAGCGCGCTCGGATTTCTGAAATCCGAGCCCACCCGAACGTTGCGGATCCGAGTCGGATCCGAGACAGATCCGGGTATTGGCGCCAAATTCAAAAGTGAAACTGAGGCTCTGACTCATAATCCCGTTGTCGGATCTCGCGATACTCGGATCCTATAAATTCCCCGCTAGTCGCCGCCATCTTCACTCGGGCATTGATCAGGGTAGAGGGAGGGTGTGTTAGGTGGTCCTCTGTGCTGTTTAGTTCTGTGCTGTTTAGTTCTGTGCTGTTTAGTTCTGTGCTGTGCTGTGCTGTTTAGTGCTGTGCTGTGCTGTGCTGTGCTGTGCTGTGCTGTGTTCTGCAGTATCAGTCCAGTGGTGCTGTGTGCTGTGCTCTGTCCTTCTGAGGTCAGTGGTGCTGCTGGGTCCTGTGCTGTGTCCTGTTCAGTCCAGTGGTGCTGTGTCCTGTGCTCTGTGCTTCTAAGGGCATAGTTATTTCCCCAATATTCCCCTGTGTTTAAAAAAATAAAAAAAAGTTTTTTTAAAAAATACCAAAAACTACTTTAATATTTTTTAATTACCACAAAATTTTCACAACCAATCCTGCAGTATAAGCCCATTGGTACTGCAATATTACCAAGTTCACACATTCAGCAGTAAAAGTCCAGTGGTACTGCAATATTACAAAGTTTACACATTCTGCAGTATCAGTCCAGTGGTGCTGTGTCCTGTGCTCTGTCCTGCTGAGTTCCGTAGTGCTGCTGGGTCCTGTGCCGTGTCCTGTTCAGTCCAGTGGTGCTGTGTCCTGTGCTCTGTGCTTCTAAGGGCATAGTTATTTCCCCATTATTCCCAAGTTTTTAAAAAATAAAAAAAAAGTAAAAAATAATACAAAATTTAAAAAAAAAAAATATATAATAATTATAACCAAATTTGCAAAACCAATCCAGCATTATAAGTCCATTGGTACTGCAATATTACCAAGTTCACACATTCTGCAGTATCAGTCCAGTGGTGCTGTGTCCTGTGCTCTGTCCTGCTGAGTTCCGTAGTGCTGCTGGGTCCTGTGCCGTGTCCTGTTCAGTCCAGTGGTGCTGTGTCCTGTGCTCTGTGCTTCTAAGGGCATAGTTATTTCCCCACTATTCCCAAGTTTTTTAAAAATAAAAAAAAAGTAAAAAAAAAAAATAAAAAAAAAAATATAATAATTATAACCAAATTTGCAAAACCAATCCAGCAGTATAAGTCCATTGGTACTGCAATATTACCAAGTTCACACATTCTGCAGTATCTTGTGCTACATATAATGGAGACCAAAAATTTGGAGGATAAAGTAGGGAAAGATCAAGACCCACTTCCTCCTAATGCTGAAGCTGCTGCCACTAGTCATGACATAGACGATGAAATGCCATCAACGTCGTCTTCCAAGCCCGATGCCCAATCTCGTAGTACCGGGCATGTAAAATCCAAAAAGCCCAAGTTAAGAAAAAGTAGCAAAAAGAGAAACTTAAAATCATCTGAGGAGAAACGTAAAGTTGCCAATATGCCATTTACGACACGGAGTGGCAAGGAACGGCTTAGGCCCTGGCCCGTGTTCATGACTAGTGGTTCAGCTTCACCCACGGATCTTAGCCCTCCTCCTCCTCCCCCCCCCCTACAAAAAATTGAAGAGAGTTATGCTGTCAGCAACAAAACAGCAAACAACTCTGCCTTCTAAAGAGAAATTATCACAAATCCCCAAGGCGAGTCCAAGGGTGTTGGTGGTTGTCAAGCCTGACCTTCCCATCACTGTACGGGAAGAGGTGGCTCGGGAGGAGGCTATTGATGATGTAGCTGGCGCTGTGGAGGAACTTGATGATGAGGATGGTGATGTGGTTATTGTAAATGAGGCACCAGGGGGGGAAACAGCTGATGTCCATGGGATGAAAAAGCCCATCGTCATGCCTGGTCAGAAGACCAAAAAATGCACCTCTTCGGTCTGGAGTTATTTTTATCCAAATCCAGACAACCAATGTATGGCAATATGTAGCTTATGTAAAGCTCAAATAAGCAGGGGTAAGGATCTTGCCCACCTAGGAACATCCTCCCTTATACGTCACCTGAATAACCTTCATAGTTCAGTGGTTAGTTCAGGAACTGGGGCTAGGACCCTCATCGGTACAGGGACACCTAAATCCCGTGGTCCAGTTGGATACACACCAGCAACACCCTCCTCGTCAACTTCCTCCACAATCTCCATCAGATTCAGTCCTGCAGCCCAAGTCACCAGCCAGACTGAGTCCTCCTCAATACGGGATTCATCCGAGGAATCCTGCAGCGGTACGCCTACTACTGCCACTGCTGCTGTTGCTGCTGTTAGTCGGTCATCTTCCCAGAGGGGAAGTCGTAAGACCGCTAAGTCTTTCACCAAACAATTGACCGTCCAACAGTCGTTTGCCATGACCACCAAATACGATAGTAGTCACCCTATTGCAAAGCGTATAACTGCGGCTGTAACTGCAATGTTGGTGTTAGACGTGCGCCCGGTGTCCGCCATCAGTGGAGTGGGATTTAGAGGGTTGATGGAGGTATTGTGTCCCCGGTACCAAATCCCCTCGAGATTCCACTTCACTAGGCAGGCGATACCAAAAATGTACAGAGAAGTACGATCAAGTGTCCTCAGTGCTCTTAAAAATGCGGTTGTACCCACTGTCCACTTAACCACGGACATGTGGACAAGTGGTTCTGGGCAAACGAAGGACTATATGACTGTGACAGCCCACTGGGTAGATGCATCCCCTTCCGCAGCAACAGCAACAGCTGCATCAGTAGCAGCATCTACAAAATGGCTGCTCATGCAAAGGCAGGCAACATTGTGCATTACAGGCTTTAATAAGAGGCACAACGCTGACAACATATTAGAGAAAATGAGGGAAATTATCTCCCAGTGGCTTACCCCACTTAGACTCTCATGGGGATTTGTGGTGTCAGACAATGCCAGTAACATTGTGCGGGCATTAAATATGGGCAATTTCCAGCACGTCCCATGTTTTGCCCACACCATTAATTTGGTGGTGCAGCATTACCTCAAGAGTGACAGGGGTGTGCAGGAGATGCTTGCGGTGGCCCGCAAAATTGCTGGACACTTTCGGCATTCAGCCAGTGCCTACCGCAGACTAGAGGCACATCAAAAAAGCTTGAACCTGCCCTGCCATCACCTCAAACAAGAGGTTGTGACGCGCTGGAACTCCACCCTCTATATGCTGCAGAGGATGGAGGAGCAGCAAAAGGCCATTCAGGCCTACACAGCCACCTACGACATAGGCAAAGGAGTGGGGATGCGCCTCAGTCAAGCGCAGTGGAGACTGATTTCCGTGTTGTGCAAGGTTCTGCAGCCATTTGAACTTGCCACACGAGAAGTCAGTTCCGACACTGCCAGCTTGAGTCAGGTCATTCCCCTGATCAGGCTGTTGCAGAAGCAGCTGGAGAAAGTGAGGGAGGAGCTGGTAAGCCATTGCGATTACAGCAAGCATGTAGCTCTTGTGGATGTAGCCCTTCGTACGCTTTGCCAGGATCCGAGGGTGGTCACTCTTTTAAAGTCAGAGGAATACATTCTGGCCACCGTGCTCGATCCTCGGTTTAAAGCGTATGTTGTGTCTCTGTTTCCGGCGGACACAAATCTACAGCGGTGCAAAGACCTGCTGGTCAGGAGATTGTCCTCTGAAGAGGACCGTGACATGCCAACAGCTCCACCCTCATTTTCTTCCACATCTATGGCTGCGAGGAAAAAGCTCAGTTTTCCCAAAAGAGGCACTGGCGGGGATGCTGATAACATCTGGTCCGGACTGAAGGACCTGCCAACCATTGCAGACATGTCTACTCTCGCTGCATTGGATGCTGTGACAATAGAAAAAATTGTGGATGATTACTTTGCTGACACCATCCAAGTAGACATGTCAGACAGTCCATATTGTTACTGGCAGGAAAAAAAGGCAGTTTGGAAGCCCCTGTACAAACTGGCTCTATTTTACCTGAGTTGTCCCCCCTCCAGTGTGTACTCGGAAAGAGTTTTTAGTGCAGCGGGGAACCTGGTCAGTGAGCGGCGAAGGAGGTTGCTTCCTCACAACGTTGAAAAAATGATGTTTATAAAAATGAATAATCAATTCCTCAATGAAGTACAGCACTGCCCTCCAGATACTACAGAGGGACCTGTGGTTGTGGAGTCCAGCGGGGACGAATTGATAATGTGTGATGAGGAGGAAGTACACAGTGTAGGGGGAGAGGAATCAGAGGTTGAGGATGAGGACGACATCTTGCCTCAGTAGAGCCTGTTTAGTCTGTACAGGGAGAGATGAATAGCTTTTTTGGTGTGGGGGCCCAAACAAACCAATCATTTCAGTCAAAGTTGTTTGGTAGGCCCTGTCGCTGAAATGATTGGTTTGTTAAAGTGTGCATGTCCTATTTCAACAACAGACCTCTCAACTGCAGCTCATCCCTCCTCTGCGGGGATAATGTCTCCTGTGCTCTGACACGTCACTCTGTGTACTCTCAGCCTCAGGATCTGACACTACAGCTACCATGCCTCTTGTAGCAGCCCTCACTCCAGGGCATCTTCCATGTGCAGTGTCCCCCTCTCTCTTGGGTTCACTATAGTGGCATGGAGTTCTCCCCCTCATCCAGGGCACACATTCCTTGCCCTGGCTCAGTCACCACGCTCAGACTTCCAGGCAATGCTGGGGGAGCCTGGGAGCTTCCACCCCAGGTCCCCAGCTACAACTCTCCTCTCCTGTGTCTTCTCTCTCTTTCTGACACTTTAAAGATCGTGCCTTTAAATGAAAAAGTCAGTCTTCATTGCACGACTATGTGCAAGTGCAACAGGGACATTTTTTTGGGTTTACAAAGTCAAACAATAACACTACGACCCTGTCTGTCTGGGGTCTGTCAATGACGAATTGTCTGGAGCATGTTTGGAGGAGGTATTGTGGCCCCGGTATCAAATTGGGTACCGGGGCCACCCCACTATGCAGTCCAGATACTTGTTTGGTGGAATTCCGACACGTTGAGGGTTTTTTAATTATATTGTGGCCTCGGTACCAAATTGTGTACCGGGGCCACCACACTACGCAGTCAAGATACTTGTTTGGTGGAATTCAGACCAGTTGAGGGTTTTATTATTATATTGTGTGGACCACTCTATCTATACCACACTACAACTCTATACCACTCTATTTCCTACTTTAATTCTATTTAATTCTATTTCCTACTTTAATTCTATTACTAATTAATTACCATAAAGAGGAACAAAAAAAACCAATTTTACCAAAAGTATAATATGACTTAGACTTACAAACACTACACTTGAAAGATCGTGCCTTTAAATGAAAAAGTCAGTCTTCATTGCACGACTATGTGCAAGTGCAACAGGGACATTTTTTTGGGTTTACAAAGTCAAACAATAACACTACGACCCTGTCTGTCTGGGGTCTGTCAATGACGAATTGTCTGGAGCATGTTTTGAGGAGGTATTGTGGCCCCGGTATCAAATTGGGTACCGGGGCCTCCCCACTATGCAGTCCAGATACTTGTTTGGTGGAATTCCGACACGTGGAGGGTTTTTTAATTATATTGTGGCCTCGGTACCAAATTGTGTACCGGGGCCACCACACTACGCAGTCAAGATACTTGTTTGGTGGAATTCAGACCAGTTGAGGGTTTTATTATTATATTGTGTGGACCACTCTATCTATACCACACTACAACTCTATACCACTCTATTTCCTACTTTAATTCTATTTAATTCTATTTCCTACTTTAATTCTATTACTAATTAATTACCATAAAGAGGAACAAAAAAAAACAATTTTACCAAAAGTATAATATGACTTAGACTTACAAACACTACACTTGAAAGATCGTGCCTTTAAATGAAAAAGTAAGTCTTCATTGCACGACTATGTGCAACAGGGACAGTTTTTTTCTTTACAAAGTCAACTAATAACACTTGGACCCTGTCTGTCTTTAACATACTTGATGGGATCTCAATGACGAATTGTCTGTAGCATGTTTGGAGGAGGTATTGTGGCCCCGGTATCAAGTTGGGTACCGGGGCCACCCCACTACGCAGTCCAGATACTTGTTTGGTGGAATTCTGACACGTGGAGGGTGTATTTATTTTATTGTGGCCCCGGTATCAAATTGGGTACCGGGGCCACCCCACTACGCAGTCCAGATACTTGTTTGGTGGAATTCTGACACGTGGAGGGTGTATTTATTTTATTGTGGCCCCGGTATCAAATTGGGTACCGGGGCCACCCCACTACGCAGTCCAGATACTTGTTTGGTGGAATTCTGACACGTGGAGGGTTTTTTAATTATATTGTGGCCTCGGTACCAAATTGTGTACCGGGGCCACCACACTACGCAGTCAAGATAGATAGATGCGTATCATAGATAAAGTACATTCAGTGGTGTGGGGCAAATTGAAAAATATTCAAAATGCACTGACATTATCAAAAACAAGAGGTTGTCACACGCTAAAACTCCAACATGTATATGATGGAGAGGATGGAGGAGCAGCCGTATGTGTAGTGTAATGCAGACCTGTTGAAGGTTTTTTATATATTTTATTGTGGTGCCCAGTGCCCACTCCTCTAGGCAGTCCAGGTACATTTATTGGTGCGATTCATAAAAGTTCAGGGTTTTTAATATATTGTGGTGACCCACTCCTCTACGCAGTCCAGGTACAATTATTGGTGCGAATCATAAAAGTTCAGGGTTTTTAAGATATTGTGGTGACCCACTCCTCTACGCAGTCCAGGTACAATTATTGGTGCGAATCATAAAAGTTCAGGGTTTTTAAGATATTGTGGTGACCCACTCCTCTACGCAGTCCAGGTACAATTATTGGTGCGAATCATAAAAGTTCAGGGTTTTTAATATATTGTGGTGACCCACTCCTCTACGCAGTCCAGGTACAATTATTGGTGCGAATCATAAAAGTTCAGGGTTTTTAAGATATTGTGGTGACCCACTCCTCTACGCAGTCCAGGTACAATTATTGGTGCGAATCATAAAAGTTCAGGGTTTTTAAGATATTGTGGTGACCCACTCCTCTACGCAGTCCAGGTACATTTATTGGTGCGAATCATAAAAGTTCAGGGTTTTTAATATATATTGTGGTGACCCACTCCTCGTCGCAGTCCAGAAAGATACCTTGTTGCAACGTTTTGGACTAATAACTATATTGTGAGGTGTTCAGAATACACTGTAAATTAGTGGAAATGCTTGTTATTGAATGTTATTGAGGTTAATAATAGCCTAGGAGTGAAAATAAGCCCAAAAACTTGATTTTTAAACTTTTTATGTTTTTTTCAAAAAAAATCCGAATCCAATACCTTAAATCCGAACCGAGACCTTTCGTCAAGTGTTTTGCGAGACAAATCCGAACCTCAAAAATAACGAAAATCCGGATCCAAAACACAAAACACGAGACCTCAAAAGTCGCCGGTGCACATCCCTAATAAAAACACAAAACAGTGTACTCTTATTTCTATAGTAAAATGTTGGATATAGGCCTTCATATGATTACACACTGATCTTAATCAAAATACCGTCTAGAAATTAGTCTATCCCATGAACTCCGTAAAGGTCATATGAATCCCCCTTAGTATTTCCTGAACAGTCCAGTTTCTATATAGTTTAATAAGCAAAGTGATCTTTTGTGAGAAAATACTTTGTTCCAATAAGGTCAGTTAGAAAACATAGGGATTCGTTACACACAAATCTGTTGCTCCATTTCTCTTACTTGCTGCAAAGTATACGTTTCCCTTCCTTCTTCTAATTGGCGTTTAATAGGGATATTCAATTGTGCCATTTTTGGATAATAGCACTTAGGTAGTCTTTCAAGACTTGGACTTTCCCAGAGTCCAAGCCATATGCTTCAGTTTGTGTCTTCTTTACTTAATAGCTGGGATATGTTTCTCACAGCTGCCTTGCTGCTATGGCAGCGTGCATTGTTTATGCTGATATTTCTTATTGCAATGTGCTTCTGTTCTCGTTATAAGTGCAGCTTCTTAAATGTTACCTTCCATATGGAGTGGTTATTTTGCTATTCATTATAACTTCTGCATGTCATTCAGAAAGGGGGTGTTGGACACTCAAGGTAAGATGATATTATTATTATTATTGTTGATATTATTATCGTAGATTTGCATGGCGCCACAGTGCTCCGCAACGCCGCACAGTAGGGAAGACAAGGACATACATAAAACAGGACATACGTAAAACAAGAACAGACAAGGCAGACAAAATGAATGGAGACATGAATACGAAGGGTATGGAGGACCCTGCTCATTAGAGAGCTTACATTCTAAAGGGAAGAGGGCACAGCAGAAACAAGAGGTGGGAGTGTGGCTCAGAGTAAAGATTGGGATAGTTGTGAGGGTGCATTAGTGTGAATAGTGTATATAATGAAGATATCCACAGCATTTAAAGTAGTGTTCTCCATATCCTCTCATGCCCTGAAAAACATGTAAGCGGTTACACTATGAAGGACTTATGTGATCAGTACTATCCTTGGTAATGTATCCCTTGCTGGGAACAATAGGATTCTTTGGCCTACTGCCCATTTTTTAATCAGGGTTCCACCTGCTCATCACTGTGGATGTGTGACTGTGTGGGAAAAAGGAGGGACGCAAAAAAAAAAAAAGTCTGGGGCTGCCCATAGAAGAACGGAGTCAGGAGGAAGGTGTACTCCAACCCTGAGGACTGTATGTCTTTGTGTGCCTGCCAGAAGTGAGGTGACATCGGCTCTGAGGACACATGGGTAACTTGCAATATTGTATATCTGTGCTCATTGATTGTGTTACACTGCACAGTATTGTGTGTGAAGTGTTGGATAAATTATAGCCTTTCGTGAGAACTTGTAACATTCCTGAAAGCTGTAGTTAATCTGGTTTAAATATAGTTTCTGAAAAATCGCCATAGTATGGCCACTGTGGAATAGCCAAAGAGGTGATCCGTTACTCTTGGGTACCTGGTTCTGGACACCCTGTTGGGAGATTTGTGCCCAGAATAAAAGCCATAGAACCTTATCTTATCTATAACTTTCTCCCTTACCATTACCCAATAAGCCCTTGTCTATGGATTTTATTGTAGAGCTGCCTCCATCAAAAGAAAGGACACACCACGATCTGGGTAGTAGACAGATTTAGCAAGACACATTTTGTGCCCTTTGTGGGATTGCACATGGCTAATACTTTAGCCTCGCTTTTTGTTAATTATATTGTTAAACTCAATGGCATTCCTAACAAAATATTTTCTGACAGGGGTTTGCAATTCATGGCTCAATTCTAGAAAGCATTTTGTAATAATTTAAGCATTGATCTTTTCTTCTCATCAGTATACCATCCATAGTTTAATAGTCAGACCGAGCAAGTCAACCAAGCACTAGAACAATATTGAAGATGTTATATCTCCAAGATTCATGATGACTGGGAAGAATTCCTGTCATTAGACACATTTGCATATAATAAGTCCTCTCATGTCTCTACTGGCTCCTCCCCTTTTTCTGTGTACACCCCAAGCCCTGTTCCTTTATCTGTACCTGCTCCTTCTTATGTTCAAAAAGTTAGGTGGGTTTCTTTACATGTAAGGGTTAGTTGGAAGAACATACAAGCATCATATCATTACTTCATGCAGCTTCCCAGTCTAATTTTTTTTCAGACCTTCACTATAAGAAGTGCTGTCAGGGTCTGATTCTCAACTAAAATCATAACCTGATGCCAACCATCTCATAAATTGGGACTCACATTTATTGGACTTTATAAAATCATCAAGAGGATAATTTTGTTCTCTTTCCAGTTGTCTCTTCATATTTCTATGAAAATTCCCAGAACTTTTCATTGTGTTTTGCTCAATTTGGAAATTTGATAAAGATTGTTATTATCATAAAGACTAGAGTTGGCAATCAAAAGAACAAAAAAAGGCCCTCCAGTCCATTAATTGCAGCAATTCCCATAAAATCATTTACACGTTCAACATATCTTTTCTCATATTCTGTCAAACTTGCCTTTATTCCAGAGATTAATGTTGGCGAAATATTAAAAATATATAAGAAGAATGTGTAAAAGAAGAGAAATAGTGAATAATAAAAACAGAACCCTTCAGTGTATTTCAGATATTTTGATGATACAGGAAATTGGTTTCAAGAAAGTGTGTTTAAAGTTTATTCCAAAATATCATCCACATTGGGATCCCAGTAAGGGATGATTTATTCTCTCATACACTGATATCCTTCCTAGTAAGATTGACCATATGGATCTGGCTATACAAAGATATATGCATGATTACTGTTTCATCAGTATTTATTTGAATTGGCAATGTTATTGCTTAGGTTCTTCTGTCTGATATTTGTGAAATATCAGACATATACACATTTGAGGATAAACTATCTAATAATCTTGGATCCTACATATTAAATGCCATAAAGAATGAATCTACTGTACACTCCATGTGTTACCAATGGATATTATTTCTGACCGCGGCTCCCTGTTTATTGCTCAATTCTGGAGGTCATTTTGTACACTCCTTGGAACAAACATCAGCCTGTCCTCAGCAAATCATCCACAATCCAATGGACAAACCGAAATGGTTAATCAATCCTTGGATTTTTTTTTACGTTTATACACTTCTGAATTTCACAACAACTGTTACCCTGGGCGGAGTTTGCATACAACAATTCCTGCTATTCCTCCACTTGTACCTCTCAGTTCTATTGCAACCTTGGTTTCCATCCTAGATCTAACTCTTTGGCCGTGCTCTACTCTTCTGGGCTCCCTGGCATACACTCTATGGCTTCTAATATTCACACAGACTTGAACTGTTTGTAATGTCTGCATGCAATAATTCACCGCTCCTTTTCTTTCCCTCTTTGCAGCGATTGACCACATTTTTTACAGTTTTTAAAACTTTTTTGCATTTTTTCCAAAGTTTGCAATTACTCAATGTAGGTATTACTTTTTCAAATTTACAATTTTTTCTCAATTTACAAAACATGTTTCTAGTATGACAAACAAACAGAGAAACCATCAGTGTGATTAACTGATCATAAATCTCTCTCACTGCAGGGTGAGCCAGAGACACAAAACAATGTGATGTCCTATAATACCATAATTCTCCCTCACTCTCAGGTGAGCCAGAGAATACAAGGTCTTCTAGACCATTCACAAATCTCTTACAAACAGAGATTAACCTTTTGAAACCCTGCCGAGCAGCGCCATTAGATGTTCCAGGTTGAATAAGGGCCTTTTGGTTTCAAAGAGTTAATGACTCATGAATGCAAGATTTACTGTGAAGTTTACCTTTATTTTTACAATAAACATAACATAAAAGATAAAGTAAATCAAATCCTTAGCTTCCAATATGATTAAGTAACAGTCAAGTTCCAAGACCCCTCTTTCACACGAAAGCTGGGAAAACAATAGGCACCTTTCTTCAGTCATGAGGCAAAGGTCTCTCTGGCTGCATTCCAGTTTTATACTCAGAGAACAAAGGGTCTTAGAATCAACTTACATATAAAGGTATAAACATATTTTCAATCTCGCTATTGGTGTATTGTTGATAAGAAAGATACATCCTATGCACATGTGCAGAAGCATCAGAGACACCACCCTGGCATAACATGTGGAGATGTCTCGGCCCAGCCTTTGATCAGATAAGAATTTTACAATACACATAGAAAAGTACAAATACAACAAAAATAGAGCTCAGTGGCCATTTTGATAGGCCTGTTACAATAAGTCACTCACACTTTCCCCACTAGCAGCTACAATTGTTATTACCCCTATCTTATCTATCAAATGTTCCTCACGCATTTTATATTGTAAGCTCATTTGGGTAGGGCCTACAGAACATGTGTCATAAATGTGTAAATAAATAGTAAACTGTTAAATACCTAAGAAATAAATACAAGTTCATTTAGTGAACCATGACCTGGAATGGTACAAATATAGCAATATTTAGTATTGTGTGGTCAAAATGATAACATACCACTTTACTTGAACAATGTGTATGCTAAAACATGTGGGACCGAATGAGATTAATGTGACATGTGATGACAAATTGAACATATGTTATCTACTCCATGTGATGAAAATAATGGGGATTGAGATTCTGTGACATACAGTTATGGCCAAAAGTTTTGAGAATGACACAAATATTATTTTTCACAAAGTCTGCTGCCTCAGTTTTTATGATGGCAATTTGAATACACTCCAGAATGTCATGAAGAGTGATCAGAAGAATTGCAATTAATTTCAAAGTCCCTCTTTGCCATGACAATGAACTTTATCCCAAAAACATTTCCAATGCAGTTCAGCTCTGCCACAAAAGGACCAGCTGACATCAGGTCAGTGATTCTCTCGTTAACACAGGTCAGAGTGTTGACGAGGACAAGGCTGGAGATCACTCTGTCATACTGATTGAGTTAGAATAACAGACTGGAAACTTTAAAAGGAGGGTGGTGCTTGAAATCATTGTTCTTCCTCTGTTACAAGGAAACACGTGCAGTCATCATTTCTTTGCACAAAAAGAGCTTCCCAGGCAAGAATATTGCTGCTAGTAAGATAGCGCCAACATCAACCATTTATTGGATCATCAAGAACTTTAAGGAGAGAGGTTCAATAGTTGTGAAGAAGGCTTCAAGGCGCCCAAGAACGCCCAGCAAGCGTCAGGACCGTATCCTAAATTTGATACAGCTGCGGGATCGGGGCACCACCAATGCAGAGCTTGCTCAGGAATGGCAGCAGGCAGGTGTGAGTGCATCTGCACGCACAATGAGGCGAAGACCTTTGGAGGATGTCCTGGTGTCAAGAAGGCCAGCAAAGAAGCCACTTCTCTCCAGGATAAACATTAGGCACAGACTGATATTCTGTAAAAGGTACAGGGATTGGACTGCTGGGGACCGGGGTAAAGTCATTATCTCTAATGAATCTACTTTCAGATTGTTAGAGGCATCTGGAAAAAAGCTTGTCTAGAGAAGAAAAGGTTAGCGCTACCATCAGTCCTGTGTCATGCCAAAAGGTAAAGCATCCTGAGACCATTCATGTGTGGGGTTGCTTCTCAGCCAAGTGAGTGGGCTCACTCAAAATTTTACCTAAGAACACAGCCATAAATAAAGAATGGTATCAAAACATCCTCCAAAGCAACTTCTCCCAACCATCCAAGAACACTTTGGTGACGAATAATGACTTTTCCAGCATGATGGAGCACCTTACCATAAGGCAAAAGTGATAACTAAGTGGCTCGGGGATCAAAACATTGAAATTATAGGTCCATGGCCAGGAAACTCCCAAGACCTTAATCCCATTGAGAACTTGTGGTCAATCCTCAAGAGGCAGGTGGACAAACAAAAACCTACAAATTCTGGCAAACTCCAAGCACTGATTAGGCAAGAAAGGACGGCCATCAGTCAGTATGTGGCCCAGAAGTAAAATGACAGCATGCTAGGGCGAATTGCAGAGGTCTTCAAAAAGAAAAGTAAACACTGCAAATATTGACTCTTTGCATAAACTTAATGTAATTGTCAATAAACGCCTTTGACACTTATGAAATGCTTGTAATTTTACTTCAGTATACCATAGCAACATCTGACAAAAAGGTCTAAAAACACTGAAGCAGCAAACTTTGTGAAAGCCAATACTTGTGTCTTTTGGCCACGATTGTACATGCAAATGGTGGACTTGATAAATAATAACATGTAAATAACATGTAATTTGAATCTTGTCAATAAAAGAAAGATAAAAAGGCATTATGAAATTAATTGATTTTATTTTAACATACATCAAAACTCTAGTACAACAGAACATGTTTCCAAACATTATTAAAACATTAAAAGCTTATTATTGCAAACATTTCTCAGAGAAAATGTTGAAGGTGCATTGTCACATACAATATTGCATTCAAATTTAGTATTTTAAAGTCACCTGCAATAAAGAAATGACTAATAATACATTGTAAATATGACAATTATTTAGGCTAAATCTGCTTAGGTGCAAGACGGACAATTTAGGATTTAACATCTACCTCCTAAAATAATTGTAGGAATTACATATCAAGATTTCAAATGTTCCAAAGCACTTTAGTAATTTTAGCCCCTAGTATACCACTTATGCTCTCAATGCGTTTTTCTAGACACCTGCGTCACATGAAACAAACATATTTTGACAAGTGCATTGAAATAGAAAAGCATTATCTAATGGGAACTGACTAATGAAATGTGCACATACAAAAATTGTTTAATACATTAGACAATTTTACTTTAATCATTCTTTGCAAAACCTTCTTTATAAACAAATAAACTTATCTACCAGTGCCAGTAAATGATTTATGTTATCCCTTCACATTTTTTGCAGACTTAAAACGGTAATAATAAGATATGACAAAGAATGAAAGTCAAGAATAAACTTCTACTATATATTTTCTTTTATTACAATGATCTTTTGCAAAGTGAAGATTTGCATCATACCACTGTGAATATGATGAGTCAATCATATTCTTGTGCTTTATATACAAATACTAAATCCATCCTAAAACTACAATTACACTTTCCTTTTTAAATATATCTGAAAACCAATAAAATATGTTCACCTGAAATTGACAGTTAAAAATACTATAACATACAAATTAACAATGTACTAGTAGTGCCAGATTGGTATGCTAAGGAATTATATAATCAAATCCTGCTAAAGCAGAGAAACAGTGTCTCAGTCATTTGAAATGGTCAGTACAGATGAAGCAAAGCAACAATATTATATTTTTGTTGAATAATAATTTAAGTAGTATTAAACACAATATATGGTCAAAATGTTATATACAGAAAATGTATTTGTTTAATTAATTAGTTACCAACAGTAAACATCCCCACAAAATAAATAATCAGCTATACTTCCTTTTCTTATTAATGGTACAACAGCTATACAAATTATTATCTGTGGAGTAAAGAGCTCCCAATCTGTTTACACTGCATATAAAACACTACCAGGCACTGTGTCTTTCAGCAAATAAATAACTTGTGATTCAGCTTAATCAGCAGAGGTGTAGACTATATCTGTACTACTGGGAAACACAAGTATGTGCTTACAGACCATATATTTATATTCTTTATTGCTATTACAATATGATTTACATATGTCAGAGCACCATTTAATGCAAGATTGGCATCTTCCCAAAGAACACACAGTATGTGGCAATTCAGGTGCACTCCTGTAATGAGGAGTAAGCATTACATTTGAAAATCTCTCAAGGACAGCAAGTTTTACATTCATCTTTGATTCTCATATTCTCAACAATTCAGTAAACCGAGGTGATATTCATAGACAGGTTTAGTTATCCTTTTTTCTGAATGTTGATACAAAGCATTATTACCTGAAATAAGTCACATTATATTACCATGTTAATTTACATTTTTCCTACTGTTATATTATTATGTGGTATTTAATGATGTTAGGTTTTCTTATCCACTGAATTAAAAAACCATTCTCTGAATTTTCGTAGCTGGGCAGAAGCTGTTTGAGACTCCTCTTGTAGTCTTATGTTATATTGGCGTAAATGATGCACTTCGGCCTGTAACATTGCCTTGTCTTCTTTTTCCTAAAAACAAAAAATAACAGAAATAGAGTAACAATGAATTCTAATGCCTGTAGACTGTGTAATACTCCCTTTGTAATTGCACTTCCTCTCCTGGTATTGATAATATAATGAAACATTATTTTTAAAATAAATTATTAAGAATTCTGAAAGAATATATAGCAGCCAAAAAATTATATGAAAAATGAGATCAATACCTTCAAGTATCTACCAATAAGTTTAAACTAGTGGGGGTAGATTCAATTAGCAGCTGCGCATTATTACCATTACAACGGTAATTTTTTTGCTGATTTTTTTTTTCCATGAGCTGCAAGAAAAAATCAGCAGAGATTTTCTGCAAATCCCACTAATTGAATCTGCCCTGTAATGTCAGGATCCAGAAAGTTTCCCTCTGAGCTAATATTAGTAACCTACCACCATCTTATGGATCAGTGTGTACCAATTCAGTTGCTTTAAATTTAAGTCCTGAAGGATCTACCTGATTTTGATTAAAGTACGTCATGGGACACTGTGATTTCATTGGCCAAGGAAAATACCTACGGAGAGGGAAAGGTTTCACAATTTGGTTAAAGCAGGAACTAGTGTGGTTGAATGAGTGTGTGGTAGGTCAGAAGGGTCAAGTAGACAGGTTATGAGGTGAGAGGATGCAAGGAGTTATGCAACTCCATCTTCAGTTATTGGAATGAAAGTGTTGAGGATAAAATTGCATGTACATATAAGGAAACACTGAGTGTAGACCTAAAATCATACACATCAATATCCTTATCACTATATAAGACATGTTTTATTAAAAAATGTTACTATATCATATATTAAATATATTCATATAAAATAATCTGCAGCCTAAATATCATAAAAATCACACATTATTTAATACAGGTCAAATATAGAATCCCAATGATAATTGCTGAACATATATATATATAGTTTCAGTTAGGATTTAAGTTGCATTCATAATCCGTAGTATAAACAGCTGACGAGTACTCTTGACTCTGTAAATCCTTCCTTGGAAATAATATTAAGATTTCTCTTTGTAGTAGCAAAAAGCTCCAGAATGGTATATAATTATATTTCAGTGACTAGCAGATCCTTGTTGTATGAAACAGACCACAGGTAAATCCACAATGGTAAATGTGCTTTTGATTAGTTTACCTATAGTGTTAATAACAAGACACATAGGGGAGTATTATATAGCAGAAAAGTGAACAGAAATGGCGTTAATGTATAGAAAAAAGCAGCCCTAGCTTTACATAGAACCACTAACTTCTCACAACATCAATTAATGGCAGAAAAGTATACCTGAAAGAGAGCTGTCTCTTCCCAGAAAAGAGAGCTCAAATTTCACATGTGGATGCACATGCACCCTAGACATATGTTGCTCAAAAACAAAAGAAAACACAAACATAGGGTAGTAAAGTCAAATACAGAGCAATAATATGGAGGAAAGTTCCACAAAAGGGATAGACCCTTATCCTGATGTGAAAAAATAGATGAAAATCCTCCTCAGTGAGAATAAACACCAACAAATCCCTTAGGAATACTGCTTACGAGAATTAAATGGAGTATGAGCCTGTAGATTGAAAAACAATGTTTTCCTTAAATCATCCACCTCCTGGGACATCCGGGCCCTGTACAAGGCGGAGGACAAACTACTTCAGGACTTATCCACGGAACAAGTGCACCAATACCCAACAAGAGGAATATCACCAAGTATCTACTTCACTCTGAAGAAACACCAATAATTAGCCACTCTGGGACCAATCCACCAAACTAAAAACAGAAAGACAAAGAACCAAAATAGAGGAACATCTGCTGACAACTTCATCACTCTAAAGGATTAAGAACTGTGAGCGGTGGAGAAGGGGGATGATTAAATATAATTATATATAATTTATTTTAAAAATAATGTTTAATTATATTACCAATACCAGGAGAGGAAGTGCAATTACTGAGCATTTTATGTATTAATGCACTTTTTATTACATTGTGTTTTATATTAAGTATATTTTATTTATTTTTTTGTTTATGTGAAGAGGTTTGCAATGCCTCGTAATTAACACAAGCATTTTTGTAATGTTTATTACAGAATATAAAATATAATAGGCTCTTACAATGTCCCAATTGTAAAGCGCTACGGAATCTGCTGGCGCTATATAAATAAATGTTGTTGATGATGATGATCATGTGTAATGGGCAGCACGGTGGCTAAGTGTTTAGCACTTCTGCCTTACAGCTGTGAGAAGTTTGTATGTTTTTCCCGTGTTTGCGTGGGTTTCCTGCGGGTGCTTCGGTTAACTCCCACACTCCCAAAACATACTGGTAGGTTAATTGGCTGCTAACAACTTGACCCTAGTCTGTGTGTGTCTGTATGTGTGTGTGTTAGGGAATTTAGACTGTAAGCTCCAATGGGGCAGGGACTAGGGCAGGGACTAATGTAAGTGAGTTCTCTGTACAGCGCTGCGGAATTAGTGGCACTATATAATTAAATGGTGATGATGATGATGATTATGTTACTTGTGCATTAATACCCTTTTATGTCAATTTTTGTATATTCTATTCTCTGGTGTTTTTTGTGAGCAGATTTCCAATACCTCTTAATCTGCATGAGTGAACCTGTCATGCTTATTACAAAATACAAAAGACAATAGGCTCCGTTTTTAATATATTATTAATATAATATATAATATATTATATAATATAATATAATATATTATTAAGTCCTTATTAATACTCTGTAAAAGGAAGACACGGCTGTGACTATGACCAAGGAACTGCATCTTCTTGTTTTTTGAGTAAGTAGATTTGTTTTATTTTATATGTTACAACTTGAATGACCTCGCTAATACAGCAGCAAAAAATTCCCAACATGCGTACAAAAACATTTTTTAAAAAATATATTTGTTACAACATGCTCTACAAATCCTAATCTATGGCCTTGTGTGTACTAAAGTCTAAAGTGCCTGCAAATCATTTGCATACCTCTGATTTAAAGCAGTGTGCTAGTTTGGATGTTCATCATCATCTGTTACTTACACCTGCCCCTATCTCTTCACCCACTGTGCAATTACCTTGTCCACAAGCTATACCATTTTATAGCTATATATCAGTATTTAACCTCCGTATTATATATTACCACCTACCATCTATTTAAGCTTATTTTACCATACAATTATTCTAATACTTCAATATTTCCCACCAACTACTATTCTTTCCTATTTCACCACCTGCTGCACACTTCCACTCACTATCTATACCTGCCATCCAGATAATACCTTATTCTCCGTTGGGAACAATCTAGTCATTTAATCACCAACTTATATCCATCCTCTGACCGACATCCATCCATTGTACACTCATTTACTCCTCTCATTTTAATATTATTACTACTCCTCTCCTGATCTCTATTCTTTATTTCATGTCCTCGCTACTCTACCTATAGCAACTTTAATTCACTCCCCAAGACAACATTACTATATGCACACTTTACTCTTCTCCATCTCATAACTCTCCACTTCATTTCTACCTTTACTCTCCATGACCATTGCCCATTTCCTTACCTCCTCATTAGTATCTTTGACCTTCACCTCCCCATACAATGATATCTCCACTGCACTTAACAGATACTTTTGTTTCCGCAACCGTCCCAGTTGTCTCCCTTCTTGCAACTCATTTTATTTACAGGCTTCCCCCTTATAACAATCAGACGGACCCCTGGCAGCAGCTGTCACAAGCCAGACCCTCCGGTGCTCTTACAGGGGTCAGACACGCTTCACTTTAGTCTTCAGGTGGCGCCTGGGATCTCCTTCTTTTTTGTGAGCAAGAATGGGCGCCATATTGTTTTTTTCAGGCATGCACAGTAACGCCTAAATATGGATTCTGCCTTCACATCATTGGCTTCTGCCTTCCACGCCCCACTATTGCCTCTTTTATATATATGGCACTTCTGACAGCGAGAGGTTGCCAGTAAAATTAAGTCTCTTATCTGTCAAGTTGGCTCCCTGGCTTCTCCATTCTGCTCCAAATAAATTTCTCTACAGTGTTCTGCCTGCCCTATCCACGCCATTGTGTTGTTGGTTATTTCAAACCATGTCAGTGTGTTCCTGGTTATTTCCATCCGGTCAGTGTGTTCCTGGGTTAATTCCATCCATGCATGTGTGTTCCTGGCTATTTCCATCCATGCCAGTGTGTTCCTGGTAACTTACATCCATGTCAGTGTGTTTCTGGTTACTTCCATCCATGCCAGTGTGTTCCTGGTTATTTCCATCCATGCCAGTGTGTTCCTGGTTATTTCCAGTCATGCCAGTGTGTTGCTGGTTATTTCCATCCATGCGATTGTGTTCCTGGTTATTTCCATCCATGCCAGTGTGTTCCTGGCTATTTCCTTCCATGCCAGTGTGTTCCTGGTTACTTCCATCCATGTCAGTGTGTTCCTGGTTACTTCCATCCATGCCAGTGTGTTCCTGGTTATTTCGATCCATGCCAGTGTGTTCCTGGTTATTTCCATCCATGCCAGTGTGTTCTTGGTTATTTTCATCCATGCCAGTGTGTTCCTGGTTATTTGCATTCATGCCAGTGTGTTCCTGGTTATTTCTATCCATTCCAGTGTGTTCATGGTTATTTCCATCCATGCCAGTGTGTTCCTGGCTATTTCCATCCATGCCAGTGTGTTCCTGGTTACTTCAATCCATGCCAGTGTCTTCCTGGTTATTTCCATCCATGTCAGTGTGTTCCTGGTTATTTCCATCCATGCCAGTGTGTTCCTGGTTATTTCCATCCATCTCAGTGTGTTCCTGGTTATTTCCATCCATGCCAGTGTGCTCCTGGTTATTTCCATCCATGCGATTGTGTTCCTGGTTACTTCCATCCACGTGATTGTGTTCCTGGTTATTAGGTGGAGGACACTGTGTTGTTAGCACGCACACACACACACACACTCAGTACTTTTACCTTTGCAGTCTGGCTGGTCCATTGTGCAATATGATGTAGCACATGCCCTTGTGTTTCTAACTCCCATTGTCCTATAGATTGTAAGCTTTCGAGCAGGGTTCTCTTACCTCTCTGTCTGTATGTATTACCCAGTATTGTCTTATTAATGTTTGTTCCCAATTGTAAAGCGCTACGGAATTTGCTGGCGCTATATAAATAAATGTTGATGATGATGATGATGATTAACCCCTACCACAGATAAATGCATTAGTACATCAGTAACCTCTGATAATGTTTTGACTCTTGGGGGCATATTCAATTAGCTTGGTGGTCCACAATTACGCGCCGGAACGGCCCACGACAGTAATATGCTGTACCCCAATAAGACCGATTTTCCTTCACACCCCATAGTGTTGCGAAGGGAAATTCACGTTATTGCAGTACCATAGAACTCTGAGTAAAGCACAGTGGCCGTGTAGCTGCGGGCCGCCAAGCTAATTGAATATGCCCCTTGATGTTTATATGAGTCATTTAATAAACTTATATATATTTAGGGCATCTTTTTTGAGTGCTGTTTTTCAGGGAAACTGTTTGGTCCAGAAATTCATGTTTGTTAATGGCCATTGGTCCACCTTGAATAAGAGTGGACATAAATGTAGTAATTCTGATTGGTTAAGCAGCGGTAAAGACCCTTGTAAAATTAATTTATATGAGGCTTTAAAGATGCTGTTTGTTATTGAACACTGTTATCTATTTGGCTAATTGTGATTTACTCACTAGTCCTTATAAATTGGTTAATGCTCAGACATATTACTTTATAGACATAGAACGCCTGATACCAGTACATCTCCTTGACAAAGTCCTGTGTGAAGAAACATGTAGGGACATGGCCTGGTGTTCAACTCTTCATTATGAGTGGTCTACAACAGTGTAACCAATAAGTAGGATTCTTCCTGCAGCATCTCGCATTGGTCGTAAACCTGATGTGACTCTCATTGTAAAATAATTGCGTTGTTTATTGTTATCTGAAGAATATCACTTTTATGGTGATTGTAATGTGTGTATTATTTATGGGTGTGGCAGATGCCAGGGCAATGCTACCTCTCCCAGTGCGTAGTGTAAACTGTGAAATTTAATGGAGGTAGCATCATGGAGTGGATGTGTTTCTCATATCTTGGATTGGGCCCCATTGTTGCAGTTGGAATTCTCAACAGTGAATTGTATATTTATATTTTAGACAATTTAGTGTTCTCAACATTTTGGGGAGAGATCTTTTTTTGTTCCATCATGGTAAGATACCATTTCATAAAGGGCGTTGTGGCTAATCTCCCTGCTACTCTAGTGAAAGAATGTCACCAAATTGCAGATCCATTCTACTAATACTGGGTTGAAAGATTCCTCAGACAATTGGAGAGTGTAATTGCTACAAAGAGTGGAGCTACACCAAATTAGTCATAAGTATTTGTACCTTGTGGTGCCTGAATACTTTTGACTACATAGTATTTATATTTATAGCCAAATTGACACTATATAATATCCAGCCTTTGCTTGCTTTAAATGTGAGATATTGTTTAATATAAATATAACAAAAAAACATATCTATTCTTAACATCATAACCTAGAGAAATAAAACCCATATAGGTGTGCTTACTTTAAGAAGGTCTGTTTGTAGCTTTCTCAGAATCACTTCTAGCTGGTTCACTTTGCCTGTGAGTGTAGACGAGGTGCTCTGTCTGGAACAATTACAATAAAGAAAAGAAAACATATAACATATACATTAAAGAAATAAAAAGATAAATACCAAACATTAGAGTTAACATTTACTGACAATTACTGTGCTATATTTGCACTGTCTATACAACTGAAGCACATATACCCTGCAATTAAATATTTTATCTCAGTTTAGTGTAGAAAATTATTAATTAATGAGCTGTATGAGATGTGAAGGCATTTAATATTCCGCAAATGTGTCTACATATGAAAGAAATTGCACTTATATGCTTATTTGTAATGTTTCACAAATATGTTTTACTAAATTTTTTTGCAGAAAGCAACAATCATACATGTTTTTCAAAATTGTTTTTTACATTACCAATATCAGGTATCTGCTATGTACAAGCTCCTGTAAATGTAAGACTGCTAATATAAATATTATTTACAGTAAGTAAATAGATTTTATTCTGGGTTGTGAGCAATGACAAGTGAAATGGGTGATTGAGTGAGACACAGTAAAGGATTTTATTGGCTAAAAAAGTCAGCAATTTTTAAACCTTTTTTTAAACCAATAGAGATTAACAAAAACTGGATTTCTTTGTCCCAACTCTTTAATTTAAAAGGGTGATTTCACTAGCCATGTTTAAAAATCTTAGATATTTCCAACTGATTTCATTGTGCTCATTAATTTAAAAGGAGTTTTCAGTGCACTACATATAAAACCTCCCTTGAAATAGATAGTTGCAATGAAATAAATAGGCACATTGAAATCAATGGTAAAAAAAACCCATCCATAAAGTTTTCCATTATTAGTCAGACATGGTAATTATAGAACAGTTTGACATGTGGACACCCTGCTGGAGCTAAGCAGTATATGACATGTGATTTTTCGCTTGTGTTTGTATCTCCCCAGCAGACTTAATTGTTTTTCACCCATATCAATAGAGATTCAGAAGTCTTTAATTGAAATGCAAATTAATATTACTGGGAACATCCAAGTTCTACGAAAGCAACATACAACTCAAGCAGGGTGTCCAAATGCTACAGTATTCCTCAACTAGCCCATTGGCTGGTAATTGAAGACAGAAAACATTGAGGTTTTCCAATTCATTTTACTGTGGTCATTCATTTCAATAGTGTTAATAGCGCACATGTGGAAATGCAATTGAAATGAAATGGGCCATTCAGAAATAGATGTACTATGTCCAATATCAAAAAAGCTTCCACACAGAAAGGTGCCACATGTAGTAAAGGTAGTCTTGCTGCCAACTCAATTCAATGATCAAATACAAGCATGTCTGATTTGACCAAAATGACCAACCAAAATGCCAATGTGTGTAAATATTCAACTGTATCTATATTTCAACTATATTAAATCATCTACGATAATTTGGATCTATAGTGTAATTTGATTTGTTGTGTTTTGCTTATAGTTTACATATACATGTCAATTCAGATTTCATAAAAAAAACTTTATATAATACCTAAGGCACTAAGAAAATATAAAATCATCAAACTGACAAGAAGATGAATAGTGATGTTGCTAAATACCAACAAATAACAATTCTGAAGCCTCAGGATTTTCCTTTTCAAGTCCTGAAAACATACATTTATTTGCTGCTTGAAATATGTATTTATTTACAACCTGGTTATGGTTCAGTGATAAAACTATGGCTAGGCTATGCAAACAGTATGTTTGTACATTAATGGGCTGTCACATAAAATTAAATAATTTAACCATACATAAGACAAATATAACCTGCTGGTGTGATGCATCCTTTTGGTCGGGGAAATGTTACATTATTTAAATGTCAGGAATATTAAAAAAATACACATTAATTTAGTTTATGTTGAAAATATATTTCTAAACAAATATTGGATGAAGAATTTATGTGTTATTTTAAACTGTTTTTGGTTTAAAAAAGGTCACTAAACCTAAAATGAAAGTTCATGCAATATAAAAAGTATAATTAATCTTAAATCTTATTTTACAAAAAATAAAAAATAAAATAAAAAATGGGATAGATGCAATAACATTAATTTACTCAGAAAGTTTGAAACAATTATATATATAAATGCATGTTCTGTATTACTGCTTTTATTTGGTCAACATAGATCACAGATCATGGACACTTGGTGTACATCTTGTTTTATTACATTTTTCTATGTAAGGGTATATGGTACGTGGTACAGTGACCCTATCTACTAAATGCAAGCACCCAATCATTAGGAAGTTCAAGGACTGGCAACTGTGATTTGGGGGGACCCATGTTGTGAATCGTCCTAAAATCATTGGAGCAGCCTTGGCTATATAATTGGCATGGTGTCTGTGGACTTCTCGTTTATTACACATTGACACTAGAGAAATAGAGCATTTTATACTAGCCATTACCACACCAGGCTGGGTAGAAATTTTCCTTGTGATATTTAGGGTTGTGGTCAGTTATAATTGACCCAACATTATTTGTTTTGCTCCTTTTTACTAAAAGCAATCAGCCAGTGATTGAAGGGAACACAGTTTTGAAACACAACAAAATTATGGCAGGACAATCAGATTGAAAGGCACCCACGAAACAGTGAACCAGGACAGATGAAGTTGCCACTTGGGGGAGTTCTATATTGCTTCTCTTGCTACAGGTGGTGCTAGGGTGAATAATAGGAGCACCTGCAATTCTTTAGTGACAATTGTAGCATGGTTTACCCTCTATTGTTACTAGCCCTGTCTATTAAAAACAATGTCCCTGACGTATTCTGAGTGCATGCCCTGTTTAGTATTACACACATTTAGGCTTTGCACACTCTGAAATTCATCAAGGCACGGATCTCAAGAGACGTGTGCTTTTGAAATCTGCTCTGAATTAAAGTCAACTGTTATTAACATAGAAAGAAATGATCAAACAGTTAAAAAATGTGTTTTTTTAAATGGAATACATTTATTAGTATGTTGTTAATGTCTACTGAGCAAAAAATACATTTTTACAGTTGCTCGTGATTGCAAATACATTTTATAGCATGCATACAAAACTGTCAACACTACTGATCAGGACTTAGACTAGCCCTTTAGCTGAAGCAAGAGATACAGCAGAAAAACAAATAACTTTGAGATGGCCAGAGCTGGATTCAGACGTGGCAGAGTGCGCTTGAGTTTGGTACGCCTCTACTGTAAGTTCACTATGGCAAGAATCAGCAGACAGGTCTGCGTTCACAGCCGTATCTCCAGGTACTGGGTATGCACAGAGTGATTTTGTGTACGTAATGCTCAAATTTGGCAGATACATGCCTTGATGAATCAGGCTCAATGAGCCCAGCTCTGACCAGACTGGGATCTGGTAATTTGTATTATGGGAAATTCCATGTTCCAGGTTTACAAACTGTTCAGCCAGAACAGGTGTAGCTATGAAGCACATCTATGTTTTTTAAAGCTGGAGTTTGTTGCCTTTAGATTGGGAGTTTGGGGATAATGACATTTTAGAATCCTTTAGCTTTAGCTTTGGCTGCTATGGTTAAGGATGGTCCAGTGTTACACAGGATGACTATGGTGGCATTATAACTGTTCATTGTTTTGGGGCTTTAATAATAACTTAAATGACCTTAAAAATGTAATTGATTCAGTTGGTTTGTCTTTAGTATAGATGGGAATTATGTCTTTTTTTCCTGCACACTTAGGTGTGCCCTTTGGGGGTGGGTTCGCATTGCCCATATCACCTCACCAAGCTTGAAACACGTGTTCTACTAATGTGGCCTTTCCACAAACCCAGGTCTAAACAAGAGAGGTCACCAGTACTCCACAAAGCAATGGTATGGGTTGGGATAGGGCTGTGTTATGTCCTATAAAACTTTACTTTCAGCCAGCAAGGAAAGCGTTATTATCGTTAGCACACGTAATGTTCTTTGCTGATTTTCTCCTGCTCTGGTTGGTAAGCTAATAAATACTCACCCAACAAAATCTGCTCCGTAATGCTTATGCTCACCACACTGGACAGTATCAGGAATTATTTAGGTACTGGACCCACCCATTTGCTGTCTGGAGCCTAAAGCTGAGAGGGCTTCAGACTCCAGACATCAATTATAGTTGTTTAGCTCGTAGAAACATACAAAACTTCAAAGTGCTCCCCTGCATAACTCAAACTCCTTTGTGGACATACTGGGCCTGATACATCTTCAGACATTTGTGTGAAATTGGTCTAAGCATGCTTGGAAATGGATTTCTGTGTGTATTCTGGACTGCATTCTGTCTGAGTGCGTATGGCAAGTACCGTATAGCCAGATGTACTTATACCCATATTTAAATGGAAACGTTTCTTGAGATCCACTTGTACTTGTATACGGGCATGCGTGCAATTTACATCTGATTTTAAAAAGTGCAATTTGCGTTCACATTGAGTTTGAAGATGAATTAGGCCCGCTATGTTCTCTTATGGAACATCTCACTTCTCCCTGAGCTTTGAAATACAGATGATCGTAACACTGATAGCCAATAAAAAGTTAAATTTCTGGATAAAAAATAGTGATCAAAACATTAAGACATTTCCAAATATTGTCTAAATTGTTGCATTAGTCAGTGAACGTGAAGAAGGCTTTATCGCTGCTCCATATATACCTCCATACTGGGATAAATCAGTTAAATTGCTGACTGCACAGAGTTGGAAATCAAACACTCTTCCCTGTATGAGGAAAAAAATTGCCAGGACACAATACTGTTGTCTGATGGAAATATGCTATGTTAATCTTCCCTCCATCCCAAACTTATAGACAAAATATTTGTAGACCTCTGAGCTACACTATATAGCTCTCTGTGATTGGCAAGCCCCATACTATTATTTGACAGAAATACCTGTAAACTATTACTTTATGGAAATACTTGTAAACTGATTCTTTCCGCATATTTGTTTTTTGTTCCTATTGTTTTACAATATAAATCAATAAAATTAATTAGTAAAAAAAAAACACTTTAGTACCTTAAACAACAGTTGAAATTTATTTTAATACTGTAAGTGCTGTAAAGATAAATTTGCATAGTACACCACAAGCAGGTTTACAATTTTTTTCTCTGCACACACTATGAGTGTCATTTATAAAACACACTCACAGGATCACCACAATACCACAACTTCGCATTTTATTATAACTTGGTGAACGCCACCCAAAACTAATTAGTTTGGTACTCCTGCTGCTAGAGCCCTAATTTTTTTGGGTTTAAGATGAAAGTGCAATTGGTTCCTACACTGTAAGGCAGATTCAATTGTACAAATTGTCCTGGAACGGCCGCAAGACACTCCTCAACATTTTTTGGGTGTGAAATATCCGCACCCTACAGAGACGTATAAACGGTAAGAATACGCAGCCACAATGTTCCTTGGAACATCGCGGCTAATTGATTCTGCCACACTGAGTCCTGACAACTTGCTGAAGTTGAAATTCCTTTTTGTCATTAAGATATATTTTTATTAATTGTTAGTTTACTGCTGTTATCTTTTTCATGTCATAATAAAAGCGTGCTACTTTTTTCTTCATGTATATGTTTATTTTGTAATATATTCTCTTTGATGAAAATCCAATAAAATACATATACAACATAACATAAATATGTATGTATCTTCTTATGAATGTCAATATAAATTCAACAATTATGCAAATAGGAGTATGTGCTATAAGTATAATTGCATATATCACACTGCAAATTATGTCAATTTGACATAAATAATATAAAGTAATTGGCACAACACTAAGAAGCTAATATTTATTTATATACATATGATGTTGGTAACATAAGATCATCGTAGTGTGGAGAAATATGCATTGACTGCAAAAAAAATGCCTCAATATAAAAGTATAAGCTTGCATTAAGAAAGTATATTACAAACATTTCTCTCTCCTGTTAAAAAGAAAAATATACCAGTAATAGCTTAGGGCAAACAAAGTGCCAGTAATGGCTTAGGCAATGTATCAGCAATAACTTATACACAAAACATGGCAAAAGAAAAAATGTTGAGTTATTAAATGTGATATATTGACAGCACATTTCAATGCATTTTCACAATTTTCCAAAAGCATCTTTTAAAATAAATGTTTATCTAATCGTCCAGTAGTTTGTCTTGTTTGTTACATTATTTGAATATGAATTATTGATGGTTACATGTAGATTCAGTTTAAAATATTGAAGTCTGATTTACCTACCCAGCAGAATCACCAAAATCTTTGTCATTTACAGAGTTGGAGCACAGAGATAATTCTTGAGATCCTTTAAAACCATCTTCACATTGAATATCATTCAAAGTGCAAAATGATTCCACTCCTTGATCTGTAATAAAAAACAACAAAAAAAACAAAGAAACAACATTATGATATGAATGACCAAACCTTTAACAAGCCATGCAAAACAAGCGCCAAAAATATTTCAGAGCAGCATATGCAATGGCGATCCTGAAAATATCAAGATAACAGTTGTGATCACATACAGGCTCAAGATCTTCCTTTGTGAGTCAGGATCTGAAAGAAACTGTGAAGTTAGTCTATGAAGAACAGAACCTTATGATCTACATCTGAATGGGTGGGGTACATGTTAACGATGGTGAATATTGCGACACAGTACATACCTACAAAATAATTACGATTTCAAGAATGGCGATAATCGGCAAATGCAGACTTAAGATAAAAAAGACTCAGTACATCACCGACACTGGTGCAATGTATTCCGATTGAAGTAAAAGCCGGCACTTGCATCTGACGTCAGTCAGCATGGGGCACGTGATATTTCTGAATTTAAAGCGGCAATGCCACCAGTCACGCGTGTATAATGTAAAAGCCTTCATTCTAATTGTAATTCTAACCTTAACCTTATCCCTAACCCTAATCCTATCCCTGACCCTTAAATTAGATTGTAAATGCGGCGACTGGTGACATTGCCACTTTAAATTCAGGAATATCACTGTCCCCATGCTGACTGACTTCAAATGCAAGTGCCTCCTTTTACTTCAATCGGAATACACTGCATTTACTATAGAGGTTTGAACGATATTACAATCAAAAATCATTATCCTTTGCACCTAAGCATGGAATTGTTGATCGTGTCAGAGGAGCCACCATCTTCACCAAATTAGATTTAAGAGGGGCTTACAATTTAATTTGAATTCATGCAGGGGGCAAATGGAAGACCGCTTTTAACACTAGTGATGGGCACTACGACTACATAGTCATGCCATCATGCCATTCGGATTTAGTAATGCCCCAGGGGTATTCCAGCATTATGTCAACAAAATTTTCTGTGACCTCCTCTACAAAACAGTTGTCATCTTCCTGGACGACATTCTTATATTCTACAATAATTTGGAATCACATCGTGCCCATGTCAAGGAGGTTCTTTCTTTTGTAAACTGGAGAAATGCACCTTTGAAGTGCCATCCATCTCATTTTTAGGTTATATTATTTCTGGTACTGACTTACAGACCAACCCAGAGAAGCTCAATAAGATTCTCAACTGGCCTATTCCAACCACTCTCAAGGCAGTCCAACGATTTCTTGGTTTCATGAACTAATACAGAAAATTCATTGAAAATGTCTCCACTCATGTGGCTCCTATCACAGCCCTTACCAAAAGGGGGCTCCGATCGCTCCAACTGAAGATGCTAAAGCAGCTTTCCATTGCATTAAACAACTCTTCATTTCAGCTCTAGTTCTTCGCCAGCCTGATTAATCCCGACTTTTCATCCTGGCAGTGGATGTTTCTGCAGTAGGTGTAGGTGCTGTTTTATCTCAACGTTTTGAAGATGGATACCTTCATCCCTGTGGCTATTTTTCTCGCAAATTTCTGGCGGACGAGAAAAACTACTCTATAGGAGATCAAGAATTATTAGCCATTAAGTTGGCTTAGGAAGAATGGAGACATTTGTTGGAAGCTGCCAAATATCCCATCTCTGTCATCACAGATCATAAAAACATTCTGTACCTAAAGTCAGCCCAGTGTCTCAATTCAAGACAAGCTAGATGGGCCTTGTTCTTTTCCAGGTTTGACTTCAAAGTAACCTACTGGCCGGGGTCCCAAAATTGTAAGTCCAATGCTCTTTCTCATTCCATGGCTCAAGATGAGGATCTTTGCCTCACCCAAAAACGTTCCATCAATGATCATGCGTTCTTTTCTACCACCAATATTATTCCTACCCCGCCTGTGGGAAAAAGTTTCATAGCTCCAGCACTTCTGGTGTTCAGAAGACTTTCAAATTTCTCCAAAGATCCTATTGGTGGCCTACTCTCAAGCAGGACATCCAAAAATTCATAGCTTCCTGTTCCAGGTGTGCTCAACATAAAATATCTCGCCAGACACTTGCCGACCAACTTCAATTATTGTCAATTCCTCCCCAACTCTGGATTTATCTGTCTTTGGACTTCATTACTGATCTACCAGTTTCTAATTGGTTCAACACTATCTGGGTTGTAGGTGACAGGTTCTCCAAGATGGCCCATATTGTTCCTTTCACTGGACTATCTTCCACTCCAAAGCTGGCTCAATTGTTTATTCAGGAGAGTGTCAGGCTTCATGGCTTGCCTTCAGAAAAAATCTCTGATTGTGGGTTCCAGTTCGTGGCCAAGTTCTGCAGTCTTTGTGTTCAGCTCTTCAAGTGAAGCTCAAGATTTCGTCTGCTTATCATCCCCAACCAAATAGCCAAACTGAAAGGGTGAATCAGGATTTAGAAACTTTTCTTCCCATATTTATCTCATCTTCACAAGACAACTGGAAATAACTCTTACCATGGGCAGAATTCTCCCACAATAATCAGTACCACTCCTTCTCTGGGTCTACACCCTTTTTTACAGTCTATGGTCTTCATCCCAGTATAACTGAGCTCCAGCCTCTTCCTTCTGACATTGTACCTGCTGCTTACATCAGTTCTCTACAATATAGAAGGAAGTCCATTCTACCCTGTTAAAGGACTCCCCTAATTACCAAAAAATTGCTGATTGCAAACATCGAGCAATACCCAGTCTCAAAACAGGGGATAGAGTCCAGAGTCTTAAGGTACCTTCCATGAAATGTGCCCCTCGCTACATTGGTCCATTTCCCATAGAGAGAGTCATCAACCCAGTAGCTTACAAACTCAAACTTCCTCCATATCTACGAATCCCAAATTCCTTCCACATATCCTTGTTGAAACCTTTGGTTCTGAATAGGTTTCATATTGCACTCCCTAAGCCTCCTAAAATCCAAACTCAACGAGGAGTCGATTATGAAGTGGAAAGCATACTCGTTTCATGGATTCGTTATATCATCTTCAGTACTTTATTGATTAGAGGGGTGAGGGCCCAGAAGAACGAGCCTGGATTAAAGCCACTGATGTATATACTCCACGCTTGGTCCGTGTCTTCCATGTAAAATTCCCTTTGAAGCCCAAGAGGTGTCCAGGGTCCACCCTCAAAAGGGGGGGTACTGTCACACACCAGGCTCTCAGGTTCTGTCACTTACCTCTTTGCTGTCTTTCCAAGTTGTCCCTGCAGTCCTCAGGCTCTGCTAGTTTCAGAACCCTCTGTAAGATGCTGTCAAGTCTGTCTCCACTCCAGATATCCCTTTAGAATCAGAGTATCGGCCATCTCAAATTCAGTCACATGATTCCTTTCAGCCAATCAGGTGATAATAGTCTCCATTTCAGATTCCTTCCATAACCAGTCCATGGGAGCTGCCATCTTAGATATAGTCACCTGATCAATCTCAGCAACTCAGAGTGCTGCTTCTGCCCAGCTGGCTGTAGTCTCCAATCAGGAATCAACAACAACTATAAAAGGCTAATAAGGCTAATATGGCTACAGCCCCCCGAGTATATAGGTGTATAGGAATACTCCTGAAGATTAATAATCAGGAGTATTCTCCAGCATTCAAATTTAGACATTGTCTCTTCTCTTCCGTGTTCTTGATCTTCCCTTTTTTTTTTAAAGTATATTTTATTGAGAGTTTTTTAGTTTTAATAGCATACAGGTTACACTGTAAATCAAGCAATTTGTTACTAAAAGTAAACTATTAAGAACATTGTTATAATGCTAAATAACAGATGAGGATGGAAAAAAGAGAGAGAAGAAAAAAGGAGGGGGGGGGGTGTGTAGAAGGGGAGGGAAGCTCAGCCCGGCATCCTGTTGTCTGCCAAATGTTCAGTATACCATTTGCAACCGAAGTCACAGTATCGTTCTCTATTGTAATTGGTCCTCGGTTGATCTGTTCCGTAGATGGCAAGCCAAGGCATTTTGGAACTTAATGGGCTGATCATTTACTATACTTGTGATATGCTCACAACAATAAGTCTGCCATATTCTGTTAATGATTTCAGCTAAAGTAGGGGGTTCCGATTTTTTCCAATTTGCTGCCACTGCACACTTAGTGGCGTTAAGGAGATGGCCCACAAGTGCTGCTGTATGTTTGCCAATGTCTGGGTCAATTCTGTGTAGGAGTGAGTAGGAAGGACAGGGGGGAATTTGTAGTGTGGTGACTCTAGGAATTAGATTTAGATTTTTACCAGAATCCCACCATCTTAGGGCATGACCACCATATGTGATGAAATGAACCCTCTTGTCCACAGGCCCTCCAGCTTAAGTTAGAGTCAGGATAAATGGCTTTTAGGAGGGTGGGGACCAAATACCATCTATAAAGTAACTTATATGCATTCTCCTTGGTCTTCACACATATAGAGCTCTTGGTGACACGTGCTCTAATCCTGGCCCATTCCTCCACCTCTAATACCTCTTCAAGGTCTTCCTCCCACTTAAGCTCATACCAATCTTTGTCGGGTTGACGAAATGCCACCAAAAGGCTGTAAAATGTTGAAATTAAACCAGTAGGGGGTAATTTGTTTTCACAGAAGGATTCTAAAGGTGTGAGTTGATAAATAGTTTTAAATGCTGAAATTGAATGATACAAATGTCTCAGCTGGTGGTATTGGTAAAAGCTGTTATGAGGAATGTCGTTTTGTCGTTGAAGGTCCGCGAATTCAAGGAAAATATGCAAAGGAGCTATGTCTGTCAAGAACCTGTATCCATATGAGGACCAGAGCTGAGAAAAGGATTGTTGTTGTCCAGGGAGGAAGGCTGGGTTGTTCCACAGTGGGAACATAACTTCGTGATGTGCTAACAGGTAAAATGTTCGGGTACAGCAGTCCCATATCTGGAGTGAAAAGCCAGTAGTGGGTGGAAGTGAGGAGAGTGGCGGCCGGTGTTTGATTGCTATTCATAAGAGAGTATAGGGTGAGAGAAGGTGCATAAGGTTGGCTTCTATGTCAACCCATAACCTCGTACCAGATGGAGAGTGAAATAAGACTAGTTGGGTTAGGTGTGCAGTGATGTAATATTTAGAGATATTTGGGATGCCTAATACTCCTTCTGAGGTTCGGTGATGAAGTGTGCGGGCTTGTACGCGGGGTCACTTTCCTGCCCAGATAAACCGAGCAATTTGCTTCTGCAGGGTCTTTAGCGCAAGTAATGGAACTCGTATAGGTAGCGCCTGAAAAAAGTAAAGAATCCGTGGCGGTAAATTCATTTTTGCCGCCCGTTATACGACCCAGCCATGAGATGTACAGGCTATACCATTTCTTGAGATCTCGTTTAAGTGAGTTCAAAAGCTGAGGGAAGTTAGCAGCATACCGTTGACTATATTGACCTGTTAAATAGATTCCTTGGTATTCAAGCCTATCCGGTTGCCATCTAAAAGTTGATTGACGCTTGAGGGAGTCTAATAGTGATTGTGATTTAAAGTTAGAGACTGTTCCGTAGTTATCTTGCTCTTCTCTCTTGCAGCTTTGTTATCCTCTCGCTGGCTTCTGGAAAGTTGGGGTCCTGTTTTGAAAATGCAAACATTTATTATAATGCAAAATGTTAACAAACTCTGAATGATTAGGCCCTTTAGTTAAAACAAAACACTCCATTATGTCTAGCTTAAAGTACCCCATTGTACAGGCATATATAGGCAATATCTGAACATTTGTGGTTAATCAAATACAAACCTCTACCAGTCCCATCTCACTAATATTTAGTATTCTAGTGATTGCTGAGACCACAGAGAGCATCCATGTAACCGCCACACAATCATGAGATTATGCCCCCAAAAGCTGCTCTATTTTTTTTAAATACCCCCCTGCAGCCATTTTCACTACCCCCCTGCAGCCATTTTCCTTACCCCCTCCTACAGCCATTGTACCCCTGCAGCCATTATCATTACCTCCCACATTGCACCCATTCCCCTCATAGCCATTTTACTTATCCCCTCTGCAGCAATTTTCCTTTCCTCCCAATCTGCATCCTTTCCCCCCTCCTTGCAGCCATTTTCCTGAACCCCCCCTGAAACCATTTTCCTTAACCCCCTGCAGCCATTTTCTTTAATCCCCCCTGCAGCCATTTTCTTTACCTCCCACCCTGCATCCCTCCCCCCACAGCCATTTTCTTTACCTCCCCCATACAGCTATTTTCCTCACCTCCCACCTCTGCAGCCTCCCTATAGATTTGTATGGCAGATCGCCCCCCCTCTCCCTCCCTATAGATTTGTATGGCATATCCCCCCTCTCTCTAGATTTTTATGGCAGATCCCCCCCCTCTCCCTCCCTATAGATTTGTATGGCAGAACCCCCCCCCTTCCTTCCTGGCAGCCCCTTCACTTACCTGTAGTTGTGCTGGCCAGTGTCGCTCCTCTCCTTAGATCAGCAGACAGGAAGTGAATATTTCCTGCTTCCTGTCTGCTGCACAGTATTGTGGGTGCTCATACAGCAACAGGCAGCCTAGCGATTGGCTGCTTGTTGCTGACCACTGACCATCAATGACTTTGACTTTGATTTGCTTCCTTGTAAAGGTTGTTAAGTAGCTTGCATCACTCTCGGAGGGGCTTCACCACTGTGTTTCAAAAGCAGTTGCCTGTCTCGTGGGGGAAGAAAACATTACCTTAGAAGACTTAGAATAGACTAATAAATAAACCCCAATGAAGAAGTGTCCAGGACTAGATGGGATGCCCTTAATTTATTATCATTTTTTCTATCCCACATTAGCCTCTTTTTTAATTGAGTATGTTAATTATGTTGCAGAAGGTGCTACTATAGCCTGTGGCTCTCTAATGACCCCATCACAGTAATCTCTAAAGAAGGAAATAACACTAACTTGTTCCCTAACTACAAACTTACACTCTAAATCACCCCTCTAATACAAACATACAAGGCTTCTAAATAGGCTATATGTAGACAATATATTGTTTTATTTTCAAACTCAAAATCACCCTAAAAATGTAAAAGACAAACTGAAACTGTTTAGTAAATTGTTTTAATTTCTTAATGTCACTTTACCAACATATGAAGTAACTTTGATTCAAAGTCAATTTCTACTTAAATGATAAAATGGTAAAATGCTTTAAAATATTTAGAATAGAGTTAGCTTTCTCCTCACTCACCCTTAGTAACTTAGAATACTGCTACCTTCCCCTGCATTGTTTGGGTGAGTGTGTGCAGAAGGAAAAACAGTTTATATTTTGAAATCAGATTCCACAATGAGTTATAGATCATGGTTAACAAAGAATATTTAAGTTTGAAAAGTCTGAACACCTCACATAACAAAATAGATCTACAAAATGGAAAATAATCTGTTATAATTCAACTAGTTTAAAACACTGTGTTCGTTGTAAATTAAGTTCATGATTTCAACAGCCTATTACTTTTGTCAAAAAGTGTAAGACCAAAACTCTACCAGCCTTCGACAGAAAGATGCTTTTCTAGGTGGTCTCCAACCAGTGTCATATATAAATTCACACACAAAATAATGACACAGATAAAAAAAACAGTCCCAATGTTCCCTCACTCTCACGATTCTTAACACCATAAATAAGGATAAACTAAGCAGTATTTCAGAAAAACAACTGAAAGGTTTATTTAATTGAAAGGGCCTGTACTAAATGGATAGGGGATTGGATTTTGATGTAACATTAACACTTTTACACAATGCAACTTCTAAATATTTTACTGTTTCTCTGCACATCAAGGCAATTTTACTTTGTAGAGAGTGTGGAGTGCAGCATGTACGTTGATGTGTGTTTGAGAAACCATCAAGGCACACCGAGGCAAAATCAAGATTCTGTGCAGTGTGCATCGGATGTACCTCATAATGACCTCCACTGTCTTTTTTCAAAACTTGACTGTCTGCTAAATGTGTAGCTTGCAGTCTTCCTGATATCTTCACTTAGTTGTTGCAAGTTAGAGAAAGTGTTATCCCATAAATCAATATCACAAACATTATATGCAAATGGATACTATTAGGTTAATTGACTGCTATCAAACTGACCCTAGTCTCTATGTGTAAGCGCTATGGAATATGTTTGCGCTATATAAATAAATGATGATGATGATGATGTGTGTAAGGAAATTTAGACTATAAGCTCCAATGGGGTAGGGACTGATGTGAGTGAGTTCTATGTACAGCGCTCCAAAATTAGTGGCGCTATATAAATAGGTGGTGATGATGCTGTTAAAGTTGAAAGTCCTTTAAATGATTACAATCTTTCTTTATTAAAAATACAAGATTGGGAGGTATCAGTGTGCTTGTTTCAATGTGAAAATCCCTAGGTGCTGACTATAAAAATTCTATCCAACTTTCCAGTTGGCTATTTTGATTTGGTAAATAACTTGAACAAAAATTGATAACATGTGGCAGAAGGAATTGTTAAGTTAACATTGACTTAAAGAACTTTGATAAATACAATCTTAAGTGTTTTGCCTGCCGTTTTGTGGGTCCTTGTCATGGAATCCAAACTCTGACTTAAATGTAAAATTACTTTTCAGGCACGCAAGAATATAAAAGAAACAGTTTGGTCAGTACTATTTGAGGTGTGACCTATCATTCTTGTAGTTTAACAATCGTTTCAGTGCTAACATCTCTCCTCAGCCAGAGTCAGCGAACATCTAGGAGAGTCTAGTGGATCTCAGCTATTAAGAGATAGACAGCATGCTGTCTGCTTCTCTGTGCATAAGTGGACACCGTTTTACCTCCTGTGGCTGATTTGAAATTCATTTTGGTTGCAATCAGTACTCTATACTAAGTTACAACTATTATAATTAAGTTTAAACTATTTCTTTGTTTCATTGTGTTAGTTTAATTTCACATGTGAAACCAAGAATTGGTGATTAAACATATGTTATAGATTTTAGTTAAGATTCAGCAGTGCACCGTTGCAAGCCAAAGATTAACAACAATCTCTATAAAGAATAAAATGTGGGAAAATTCAGCAATACCTTCAAAGACTCGAGCAGCATTAACAAGATGTGACCAGTCCAAGCCTGTAACTAAGTCTGGAGTAGGCATTAAACCCGGATCATTGAATTTTGACTTATCTGAGAGGGACCCATCAGAAAACCAGTCATCTAGGTAAAAAGAAAAACACACAATTTAAATATATAGTTGCAGTAGCCAGTCAGAAAAGTTGTTAAAATTATAATTAGTATTTCATTTTTGTTTCATCAGGCAATCCGAATTGTGGGTACACTGGCCATTTAAGGGTCAAACAAAATCAAGCAGAAAATAAATTCTACCTCCGCTAGGAGACTGATTAAAAATAAATCTTCCCTGACTAAAAAACTGGTGAGATACTCGGAACACTAGCTAACAAAGATTAATCACGGTTCTCTTTATATACAATATCCAGTACCTTTGGTACAATTCTATGAAGTCCCAAGGCAGACAACAGCAAGTCCTATTGTCCTGTGTCAGACTGCTTAATGATCAGACAGACAGGGATTTATAGCTAGTGGAAGTCCTTTACTAAACTGCAAATAGTTATATGTCACATTATTCTTGTTCTTGGCTTCATATTTGAGCCATCTCTACAAAATTAAGTCAGTCAAATTATTTTGAAAAATACTTTCAATAGATACAACATCTTACTAATGCTGTAGAATTTACTAATTGCTAAATCAGCCAAGAGTAGAGACATTGTAGATTGGTTGTATGTCAGTGTTTCCAGATTCAAAAGGGTTACTCATTCTGGAAAAAAACTCCAAAAATTCCTGGCGCAGAGAAACTATGAACCCCATTAGATCGGACAGCTAGTGATTCAGTACCTGCTGCTGTACAGAACCTGTGGGATCTCAAATTTCAAACCAATAAAAAACAAATGACAGCCTGGAAACTCAAAACACCACCCACCGATTGATGAATCTGTGAAATTTGATGATTAAGTAAATCTATTAAAGATGCAATCATAAATATACAATATAAAACACAAAAATACAAACACAGTAAAAATGTATATATATATATATATATATATATATATATATATATATATATATATACACAAGTTAACCCGTGCATGATACTCATGCATTCTAGTCAAATCAAGCTACTTAAGGTGTTAAAAAGGTTCTTGTCATGCATTTGGGCCTAGTCTAGGCCTCCTCAGGGGAAGAGCGTTACTTCCCGATGCAAGCGCCCTTTTTTAACGTGGTTTTGTGCACATGTCACCACCTCATCATTTTTCTCCATCACCTCATCCTTCATCTTCATCGCCACATCCTTCATCAAGCTACTTAAGGTGTTAAAAACTCCCCACTGTCACCCCCGGGAACCACCAACCACTCCCAACTGTCACTTCTCCTTCAAGAAATATATAGGTCAGTGTATAACTCTGCCCAGCAGGTGGCGCTGCAGCTTGGTTTTTTTCCCCCACACACGCCACTAGGCATTTATATAGTAGATATATATATATATATATATATATATATATATATATATATATATATACACATAGAAAAATAGATATGTATGATCAGTGCACTGATATTGACACCACTATCCAGATGGTCATAAACAGAGAAATGTCTATTTAGATCCTGACAATAAAGCACATAATATAGATCTGCTGAATAGACCATTAGCTAGGTAGGTAAGTGTTAGCAAATAAAAAGTCAAATGCATATAGATAGTGTAACTTGAAACTGCACTCTCCTGGTAAATGAATGCAATCCGGTTGACTGAAGTGTATGTATGTCAGCTGTGTCACTCACCGGACCGTGAGTGCCTCTTCCCGGACATTTAGGAACCGTGGCCGTCCACCATCCTGAGGGTCTGCGCATGCGCAGCCCTTTTCTATACTTCAGTGTATACCCCTTTAACTTAATTGGCAGATCAGGCAACCTCCCTATATTAAGCACCTGTGGTCACCACCACATTGCCTGATCTTGGAGTCTCATTCCCCATGAGTCTCTGAAGGTGTTCCTGTGTTTCCTCGTTTATTCAGCCCAGCTGATTCCTGTGGTTTCCAAACCACTTCTACCTCTGTGGTTTCCAAACCATTTCTCCTACTGTGGTTCCCATACCACTTCTACCATCTACTGCATCATCGTGACTGTGAGCTGATTCCTATCCGCTGCCTCCGTGCACTACAGTCTTCTAAGCACTTCAACTCCACCTTGTATCATTGGGACTGTTAGCTGATGCCTATCCGCTGCCTCCGTGCACTACAGTCTTTCATTCACATCCACTCACCTGTTCATGATTGTGACTGCCCGCTGATTTCTATCCGCTGCCTCCGTGCACTACAGGCTTCAACCTGCAACTCTCCCGTGTTTCCTGGAGTCTGCTGCCACTATTGCTACCCGCTACTCTCCGTGATCAACTGTTTCAGTTCAACTCTGCTCTGGTGTCCCATCGTTACTGCACCTGCTGGTTGCTATTGGCTACCTCCGTGTTCCCGCAGAGACCCGCTGCTGTTACTTCTCAGCGCTACGCATCCATCTACTGCTGATCCGCTCTCCACGCCTTCCTGGGTTCCCTGCTGGTCTACCTACCTGTGCGCTGCACCTGCTAGACCACCGCTTCACCCATCCAGGGACTTTGCATCCTGCCGGCCTCCTGCCGTTCAGGTATCTCTGCACTTCTGTCTGACTGCCTTCTCCTGAACCACGGTATGCATACTTCCCATTGACTGTGCTGTGTATTGCATACCTTGCTGGACTGTGTTGGTTCTCCTCTGGAGTGTACTATCCGCTGAGTCTATTGCCATCATTGACTGTGTTATCTCATGCTGGATTACTTCAAGAGACTTTCTATATTGGCAGTGTTGTTCAGTCATTTATACATTTATATTGTGCATATTACTGTGGATCAAGGTCAAGGTGCCCGTGTATATATTGTGTTGCAGTCTCTCCCCGTGCACCTCCTCACATATATATTCAGTGGTACAACTTGCTAGTGGCAGACCACTGACTCCTGTTTCCAGTTTCACCTGCTCCAGTATCCTCTCACATAGCAGTGGTACAACTTGCTAACGCAGACCACTGACTCCCCGGATACCTCCACTTGGATTCCATTCCTTCACTCAGACAGCGGTACAACTTGCTATCCGCAGACCGCTGACTCTCATCACCTCCTCGTTTCTGTTGGACATTCCTCCTCACTATAGCAGTGGTACAACTTGCTACCGCAGACCACTGACTACCTTCACGTGTCCTTTGTCCATACAGTTCCTCGTGTATTACTACCTCCATATTGCCAGTGCTGCTAGTCATAGACTTTCCTGAGCATCTCATCATCTGCTATTTCCTGTTCCGTGATCACCCTGCTACCAGAGTACCATATTACCACCTATACTGCTCTGGTAAGCCTATCACCTGGTGATCCCTGGGTAAAGACTCCTAGTGCCCGTGACAGTAAGATCAGGCCATGACAGACCCAGATACGGAACCTACCGCTAAAGAGATGCTGCAGCATCTGGTCAGCCGTGTGGAGCAACAGGATGCTCGCCAACAGCTGTTACTTCAATGTTACCAATCATTAACCTCCCAAGGAACATCTGGACAGACTGTGACAGCTAATATTGAAGCTCCTGTGCTTTCCTCCGTTTCCCCAGTGCCATCCCAGGTGTCTACAGCTCCTACGCTTCACCTGCCTACTCCGTCAAAATATGACGGGGACCCCAAAACTTGTAGAGGTTTCCTTAACCAATGTTCAGTCCATTTTGAACTCCAACCTCAAAATTTTTCTACCCATCGTTCCAGAGTGGCCTATCTTATCTCATTGTTTTCGGGACAAGCCCTGGCTTGGGCCTCCCCCCTGTGGGAAAGAAACGATCCAATTCTACAAGATAGTGCCAAATTCATTTCCACGTTCCGAAGTGTGTTCGATGAACCAGGTCGTGTGACCTCCGCTGCTTCCAGCATTCTTCGTTTGCGACAAGGCTCCCATACAGTAGGACAGTATGTCATTCAATTTAGGATCTTAGCCTCTGAACTTCAGTGGAACACTGAAGCATTAGTTGCCGCCTTCTGGCAGGGGCTTTCCGATAAAATTAAAGATGCACTGACTACCCAAGAGCTTCCTTCGTCACTAGAAGATTTGATCTCTCTTTGCCATCGTGTAGATATGAGATTTCGTGAAAGAGAGTCTGAGAAAACAACAGCTGTCAAAGCACCTCTTCGTTTAAACCCTCAATTTCGTCCAGCTCCATCCTCTGTGATTCCCATGGAGATAGGACGTTCCAAATTATCTTCAGAGGAAAGGAAACGAAGAGTAAAGAATAGACTCTGTATCTATTGTGCTGATTCCACGCATATGCTCAGCTCTTGCCCTAAGAGATCGGGAAATGCCAGGCCCTAACTAGTTCTGGAGAGGTGAAGTTAGGGTCCCTGGAGTCCTCTCCATTGTCTATGAAATCTAAAGTCTGCGCTTTTGATGTTACGATTTCCTTTGCTACCAAATCCTTTGAGTCACAGGCATTGATTGATTCCGGAGCAGCAGGAAATTTCATTTCTAAATCACTAGTGAATCAATGGTCCCTACCAGTGATCACTTTAAAAACACCCATTACTGTGACGGCTATAGATAGATCACGCCTCATCAATGGTCTCATCACCCAGAGTACGTCTCCAGTAACCCTTCAGATTGGTGTACTACACCATGAAGAAATTTCGTTTTTAATTCTTCCAGTTACGACAAGTCCGATTGTCTTAGGCCTTCCATGGCTTCAGTGTCACTCTCCCCAGATTGACTGGCGCACCCCTCAAGTTACGTCTTGGGGGTCTGAATGTCACCATCGTTGTCTCTCTCAAGTTATTCCTCTTAAAGTACAGCGATCTTCCATCTCATCTTCCTCCCCGGGACTCCCTCCTCAGTATGCTTCATTTGCCGATGTGTTTGATAAAGCTCAGTCTGAACGTCTTCCTCCTCATCGTTCTTGGGATTGTCCGATCGACCTTCTACCTGGCAAGACTCCTCCCAGGGGTCGGGTCTATCCTCTCTCGTTACCTGAAACTCAAGCCACATCTGAGTATATACAGGAGAATCTCCAGCGTGGGTTCATTCGACCTTCCACCTCTCCCGCTGGAGCTGGGTTCTTCTTCGTCAAAAAGAAGGATGGATCATTACGCCCTTGTATAGATTTTCGTGGACTCAACGCCATTACTATCAAGAATCGGTATCCCATTCCGCTGATCACTGAGCTATTTGATCGCATCAAGGGAGCTCGGATATTTACTAAGTTGGATCTTCGTGGTGCCTACAATTTAATTAGAATTCGTTCCGGTGACGAATGGAAGACCGCGTTTAACACCAGAGATGGGCATTACGAATATTTAGTAATGCCCTTCGGGCTGTGTAATGCCCCCGCTGTTTTCCAGGGTTTCATCAATGAGATCTTTCGGGACTTATTATATGTATGTGTCGTTGTCTACCTAGACGACATATTGATCTTCTCACAGGACCTGCCTTCTCATCACCAACATGTGGCAGAGGTCCTCTCCAGACTACGGAAAAACTCGTTGTTCTGTAAATTGGAAAAATGTTCATTCGAGTTACCCCAGATTCCATTCTTGGGGTATATAGTTTCCGGAGTTGGCCTGAAGATGGATCCAGACAAAGTAAATGCTGTACTACATTGGCCTCAGCCAACTACTCTTCGTGCCATCCAGCGTTTTTTAGGTTTTGCCAATTACTATAGACGCTTCATTCAAGATTTTTCATCCATTGCATCTCCCATTGTGGCCCTAACTCGGAAAGGGGCTAATACTAAGCAATGGTCATCTGAGGCTCTCCAAGCCTTTCAAATCCTCAAAGAGGCCTTCTCGTCTGCTCCCATTCTGCGACAGCCTGATGTGACACTCCCCTTCTTCCTAGAAGTAGATGCCTCTAATGTGGGCTTAGGAGCTATTCTCTCCCAACGCTCGGAGCAACAAAAATTACATCCTTGTGCCTTCTACTCTCGGGGTCTTCTGCCCGCAGAGAAAAATTATACTATCGGGGACAAGGAGTTGCTGGCCATCAAAGCTGCATTAGAGGAATGGAGATACTTGTTGGAAGGAGCTCGCCATCCGGTGACGATCTTCACGGATCATAAGAACTTGTCATATTTGCAATCTGCTCAATGCTTGAACCCTCGTCAAGCAAGATGGTCTCTTTTCTTTTCCCGTTTTGAATTAATTATAACCTTCAAACCAGCCGCTAAGAACAAGAAAGCTGACGCTCTATCTCGAGCTTTTGTGACGTCCTCTGATGTAGAAGAGGTTCTCAACCATGCTATTCTAGACCCCAAATGTATTTCTCTGGCTGCTTCATCCACCAAAATGCTACCATTTGGGAAGACCCTTGTGCCTCCTACTCTGAGGAGGAAAATCCTTTCGTGGTTCCATGCCTCTCGTTTTTCTGGACACGCCGGTGAACACAAGACCTTTGAGATTCTCTCTCGTAGTTACTGGTGGCCGTCAATGAGGAGAGACGTCAAAGAGTTTATTGCTTCCTGTGATTTATGTTCTCAGTTCAAATCCTCCCGCAGAACTCCAGCAGGGTTGCTGCGACCACTACCCATTCCGTCCAAGCCTTGGACCCATATTAGTATGGATTTCGTTACTGATTTGCCACCAAGTAAGAATCACAATACTATTTGGGTAGTGGTAGACAGATTTTCGAAGATGGCCCATTTCGTCCCTCTGTCCGGTTTACCTTCCTCGTCTACTCTGGCTGAACATTTCATTAAAGAAATCTTCCGCATCCATGGATGTCCGTCTGAGATTGTGTCGGATAGAGGAGTACAATTCGTTTCCAGATTCTGGCGGGCCCTTTGTAAAACCTTGGGCATACGATTAGCACTCTCATCGTCTTACCATCCGCAATCTAACGGACAAACGGAACGAGTCAATCAAGATCTTGAGACTTTTATTAGGATGTTCTCTTCAGCCAACCAAGACAACTGGGTAGAATTGCTCCCTTGGGCTGAATTCGCCCATAACAACATGTACCATGAGTCATCATCCAAAACTCCATTCTTTGTGGTCTACGGTCACCATCCGTCTTTTCCGGAATTTCCTGCCCTCCCGCCCACCCAAGTTCCTGCTGTGGAGACTGCTTGTCAAACCTTCAAAAATATCTGGTCTCAGGTCAAAACCTGTTTAAAGAAGACATCTAATAAATATAAGTCTTTCGCAGATAAGAAGAGGCGGGCTATTCCACCACTAAAAATTGGAGATCGTGTCTGGTTATCTACCAAAAATATTCGTTTGAAGGCCCCATCTATGAAATTCGCCCCTCGTTTTATTGGTCCATATAGGATCATTCAAGTTATCAATCCAGTATGTGTTAAACTTCTTCTTCCTAAGAATCTTCGGATTTCCAATGCCTTCCATGTATCTTTGCTCAAACCTCTTATTATCAACCGTTTTTCAACTCCTCCCTCAGCTCCGCAGCCAGTTCAAGTCCATCAGGAGGAGGATTTTGAGATTACCGAGGTACTAGATGCAAAAATTTCGCGAGGAGCCCTCCACTTCCTCGTTCATTGGAAGGGCTTTGGTCCTGAGGAGCGCTCTTGGATCAAAGCTGAAGATCTTAATGCTCCTGCCCTTTTGAAGAAGTTTTACTCCAAAAATCCGGACAAGCCCGGTTCCAGGCGTTCTGTGCCCACCTTTAAAAGGGGGGGTACTGTCACTCACCGGACCGTGAGTGCCTCTTCCCGGACATTTAGGAACCGTGGCCGTCCACCATCCTGAGGGTCTGCGCATGCGCAGCCCTTTTCTATACTTCAGTGTATACCCCTTTAACTTAATTGGCAGATCAGGCAACCTCCCTATATTAAGCACCTGTGGTCACCACCACATTGCCTGATCTTGGAGTCTCATTCCCCATGAGTCTCTGAAGGTGTTCCTGTGTTTCCTCGTTTATTCAGCCCAGCTGATTCCTGTGGTTTCCAAACCACTTCTACCTCTGTGGTTTCCAAACCATTTCTCCTACTGTGGTTCCCATACCACTTCTACCATCTACTGCATCATCGTGACTGTGAGCTGATTCCTATCCGCTGCCTCCGTGCACTACAGTCTTCTAAGCACTTCAACTCCACCTTGTATCATTGGGACTGTTAGCTGATGCCTATCCGCTGCCTCCGTGCACTACAGTCTTTCATTCACATCCACTCACCTGTTCATGATTGTGACTGCCCGCTGATTTCTATCCGCTGCCTCCGTGCACTACAGGCTTCAACCTGCAACTCTCCCGTGTTTCCTGGAGTCTGCTGCCACTATTGCTACCCGCTACTCTCCGTGATCAACTGTTTCAGTTCAACTCTGCTCTGGTGTCCCATCGTTACTGCACCTGCTGGTTGCTATTGGCTACCTCCGTGTTCCCGCAGAGACCCGCTGCTGTTACTTCTCAGCGCTACGCATCCATCTACTGCTGATCCGCTCTCCACGCCTTCCTGGGTTCCCTGCTGGTCTACCTACCTGTGCGCTGCACCTGCTAGACCACCGCTTCACCCATCCAGGGACTTTGCATCCTGCCGGCCTCCTGCCGTTCAGGTATCTCTGCACTTCTGTCTGACTGCCTTCTCCTGAACCACGGTATGCATACTTCCCATTGACTGTGCTGTGTATTGCATACCTTGCTGGACTGTGTTGGTTCTCCTCTGGAGTGTACTATCCGCTGAGTCTATTGCCATCATTGACTGTGTTATCTCATGCTGGATTACTTCAAGAGACTTTCTATATTGGCAGTGTTGTTCAGTCATTTATACATTTATATTGTGCATATTACTGTGGATCAAGGTCAAGGTGCCCGTGTATATATTGTGTTGCAGTCTCTCCCCGTGCACCTCCTCACATATATATTCAGTGGTACAACTTGCTAGTGGCAGACCACTGACTCCTGTTTCCAGTTTCACCTGCTCCAGTATCCTCTCACATAGCAGTGGTACAACTTGCTAACGCAGACCACTGACTCCCCGGATACCTCCACTTGGATTCCATTCCTTCACTCAGACAGCGGTACAACTTGCTATCCGCAGACCGCTGACTCTCATCACCTCCTCGTTTCTGTTGGACATTCCTCCTCACTATAGCAGTGGTACAACTTGCTACCGCAGACCACTGACTACCTTCACGTGTCCTTTGTCCATACAGTTCCTCGTGTATTACTACCTCCATATTGCCAGTGCTGCTAGTCATAGACTTTCCTGAGCATCTCATCATCTGCTATTTCCTGTTCCGTGATCACCCTGCTACCAGAGTACCATATTACCACCTATACTGCTCTGGTAAGCCTATCACCTGGTGATCCCTGGGTAAAGACTCCTAGTGCCCGTGACAAGCTGCTCCGATATAACAGAAAGCAAAGTCTCTCCTGGGTTGCCCTTCCAGTGCGTACTGATATTAATGAAAACTCCAGCGGCATTAAGTATCGCTTAATGGGTAGCGCACAAATTGATAAACAGAGTGGCTATCCGTAGTGGTGTAGTATCGGTGCCTCCTAGAGCCTGACGCGTTTCATCACCTGTAGGTGATTTCATCAGAGGAAATGAATTGTCTGAGTGTAAGCTCCTCTTGTAGTCATTCAATTTAATTGATTTTTCATTAACTGTCAGGTTTTGCAATTTGTTTGTTAATACTCCTAGGTGTAAAAAGACTTTTAAAAATAAAATAAAAATATGTAAAATGTAAATATATATTTGGCTTCTACACTCTATCACAATAAATCCATCTAATACAATAACAAATCAAATCCCATTACTAATATCCAATCAATGTTCCAATGTTCACGAATTCAATAGAGAAAGAATTTTAATATCCTAAACCATTTTGAACTGACACCAAATTACGAACCTTACCAATTACTTTCACTATAAAAGTGCACATTATAGTAAATGGAAAAACAATATACCCAAAGGGCAATTAATGCGTCTTAAAAGGAATTGTACTTCAGAGCTAATTTTTGATATGCAGGCAGCAGATCTGTTGAATGATTTTAGGGGGAAGGGATATCCAGATCAACTTCTTGTTAAAGCCTTAGAAGAGGTTAGAGAAATGGATAGGGATATGTTGTTAAAAGGGAAAAAGACCTTTGATCAGGTAGATCAAGAGAAAGAACACCAGGAGGTTTCAACTTCAGTTGCCTTCATTTTCAAGTATAATAAGAAATCCTGGCAGATCAAAAATATTATTAAAATGAACTACTCCATTCTTCAGCAAGATAACCTACTTAGAAAGTTATTACCCCAAGATCCTAAAGTGGTTTTCAAAAGAAGTAGCAATCTGAAGAACATACTGGCTCGTAGACTCATTCAAAGTTGCCCATCAGAGGTATCAGAACATACATCAGTATCTAATTGGATCCCCAAAAGATCTGAGGGGTGTTACAAATGTGAAAGCAATAGATGCACCACATGTGTACATATGAGTAATAAATTGACCTAAGTCACACATACTGTATGGAGAGAAAATATAAAGTTAGAGGATTTATTAATTGTAACTCATGTTACGTAATATATATACTTAAATATAGCTGTGATTTGGTTTATGTGGGGAGAACCACAAGGGCATGAAAATTGAGATTTATGGAGCACAGAAGAAACAGTCTTAATAGAAAAGTAAATCACAGTGTTTCTCGCCTTTTTTAATCTGGTTCATAATAGTGAGGTTGAGAATCTGTCTGTATTTGGTGTATAGCATATTAAAAACACTGGAAGAGAGGGTGACCGTTTTAAAAGATTGTGCACACAGGAGGTATTTTGGATACATCAACTAAATGCTTTGAGTCCAGCTGGATTAAATGAAGCACTAGAGTTGAACAAAATTCTTTCCTAAAGATGATCTTGGAATTTCTTCTCAGGACATTACTGCTGCCACATATGAGACCTTCCTCAAGTTAGACTTATATATGTTTGTGAAACGTACCTAAATAAATTGATTGTCTTCTAAAGAGAATATTGAAATTAAATTAATTATCTAAATGTCATCAACATTATATACAAGACCTTTCTCTTTGAATTATTCTTTATTTAATTAGTCTACTTTTGTGGGGTATTTCCCTGTATTAGAATGTGTGGTTACATGGTTAACTGATCTATTCAGCAGATCTATATTATGTACTTTATTGTCAGGATCTAAATACACATCTCTCAGTTTATGACCATACAGATAGTGGTGTCAATATCAGTACACTGATTATACATATCTATTTTTCTATATATATACATATTTTACTGTGTTTGTATTTTTGTGTTTTATATTTTATATTTATGATTGCATCTTTAATTAATTTAATCATCAAGTTTCACGGATTCATCAATCAGTGGGCGGTGTTTTCAGTTTCCAGCGCTGTCATTTGTTTTTTACTCATTCTGGAGCTTGAATTTGACTCAAAAATAACATGATGGATAAAGTTATTGCTTTGCCGTGGTCAATGAAGTTAACTTAGGGGAAGGGCTAGTATCAAGTGAATCTTAATGTGTGTTTTTTTAAAGTATACATTAGTAATATTGTGGTCTACAAACAAAAGTATGTGTTTTTGCAAATGATGCAAAAGGGGGAAAAAAATTAGTACGAATTTAGAGAAAACAGAATAATGGACTAAAGTGTGGAATCTTAAATTGATACATCAAAATGTATAAAACCAGATTACAGAATGAATGGTGATGTAATGTCAACCACAGAGGAAAGGGAGTTTCAAGCTTTAGATGATATGCCGGTAAGTAAGTAGTGTAGTCATGCAGTGGGTAAAGGTAGTAGTCGACTTGAGTGTCTAAGGATAGTTTTTAGTAGCAGAGAGCATTTATATTGCAACTTAATATGTCATTGGTAAGACCTCCCTATGTTTATTGTGTACAGTTCTGAAGTCTCAATTACTATAAAAACATTAATAAAATAGAAAAACAAACCAAGAAGTGCTTCTAAAATGGGGCAAGCATAACAAAACTTAGCAGGAAAGGCTTAGGGAGTTAGACTGACGGTAAAAATAAAATAAGGAAGAAGTCTCCTTACTCATGTGAAATTGCATATATGTATACAATGCCTTGCAAGGGTATTTAAACCCTTTACACACTGAAATGCTGTTCCGTTTTATTTTTATTTCAAAGAACTAAAACTTAAAATTATTTTTTTAATATGACATTGTTTAATGCTGCAGATATATCTTAAGGGAAACAAATCTAAAAAATGCTGGTTGCATAAGTGTTTAATCTCCACTTTAACATTTTGTAGAATTTCCTTTTGCAGCAATAACGGCTTTAAGTCTTTTGAGTCAAGTATGAACCAGCTTTGCGCACTGTTTGGGATTTTGGCCCATTGTTCCTGATAGGCTTGCTTCCAGTTTGTTCAGTTTAGTCAGATGAAGCTTGATCATCTTAATTTTCAAAAACTCTCAATTGAATTGAGATCAGAGCTTTGACTGGGTTAATCCAATATTAGCTTGGTCTTGTGTTTGAGCTCATTGTCCTGCTGAAAGATGAACTTTTGCTTCAGTTTTTAGCAGAGTGAAATAGTGTCTCATATTATTTCCCTGTATTTCGCACAATCAATTGTTCTGATGAAAACCAGCTCCGCAGCATAATACTATCTTAACCATACTTGACTATCGGTATGGGGTTTTTGAGGAATGGGCAGTATTAGATTTGCACCACACATATCAGCAAAAATATCTATCTTGGTCTCATCTGACCACAAAACCTTTTCTCGTTTACAAATGGGTCACTCTTATGCTTATTGGCAACCACCAGGTGTACTTTTGAGTAAAGGGTTTCTTGTCCCATCCTCACATACAGATCACTGTTTTGCAGAGCTTTTGATATGGTTGACTGGTTTATCTTTAATCCAGTCCCAGGTACTGAAATCTACAGGTCCTTCAAAGTGATTGCTGGCCTCTCTGTGGCTTCTCTCTCAAGTCTCCTTGCTTGCGCAGAGAGTTTTGAGGGACAACATTTTCTCGGCAGCATCTGGGTGATCTAAAATAATGAAACCTTAATATTACATCTCCTGGTTGAGGGGAAGTTTGGGAACAAAGCTGTAAGGCTCAGTGGGCGTGATTCAGAAATATGTGGTTTACAGGGGTGGCTGGACAGATGGATAAATAGTCTCTTCCGATAGTAGTACAGCAGAGGAAGTTCAATTTCTTCAGGGATTCCTTTAATTAGAATATTGTTTCTCCGGGACCTAATGTATTGGTCAATATTGTGCTTTCTGTAGTTGGAGGAAATATGTATTTCTGCTAGATTAGATTGGCTTCTATGTCCTGTTGATAGCTTTCTTTGTAATTGGTTTGTTCTTTCACCAATTGATGTAACCTAGTTTTTTAAAGACTGAATAGCCTTTTGAATTTCTAAATGCACTGAAGCTTTTTTACCTCATTTAGAAGTAGGAGAAAATCTTTTCTTGTGAAAGGGGGAGATCCTCTTTGTCAGAGTTTGAATCTACAGGAATAGGAGGGAGCAACTGTCTTTTGGGCCTCTACTGCAAGAGTATATTTATGGAGGAAGCATGAGAGGTCAGAGTTAACTTCCCCACCCCACCCCCACTTTGGGCATGGTGAGAGTCAACATTATAAGAAAATAGAAGCAAAAGTTTGTTGAAAGTGCACTGAGTGCTTGTTTCCAGCTTAGGTTCACTGTCAAGCTTGAAAAGCTAGAGGGAACAAGCTTCCCCATGTAAAGTGTACTGCAAAAACCTTTGAAATAACAATTGACACAATTCAGGGGTTGAAGTAATCAAGGGAGAAGAGGGGAAATATATCTGGTAAATGGGGTTTTGAGTCCTGGGCTTTTGATTGAGAAAAGTAAGTCTGGTGCCATCATATGGCTATTTAGACCTAATTTGTAATAGAAATTAATTGAAAGCTGGACATTTTGTATTCGGTAGGAAATATACAAAGCTCTGAGGCCCTCTAGTAGTGTTGGGTGGTATGCTTTCAGATGTTAAAAAAAACTGTTCCACAAACTAGGTCTTGCAATTATAGCCATGCAGCCAGACATATGATGAAAACATTGAACTGTTTATTGCAGAGAAAACAACAATCCAAGTGATGCAAGAACGGGTCAGAGTATAAACAGATTTGCAGGTATAGCAGATTAGCAGGAGTATTGCAAATGTCAGGTTACCTTCAGGAGAAGATACAGGTGATGGATTAATACTGTACAAAGAAGCAGGAACTGGCTAAGCATAGATATCCACAGGAACAGAGAAAGCAGGGCAGTAATCCAAGGTATAAACATAAACAGGCCCAGACACATTAATGACCAGCAAGGAACGCTGGGAGAGGCAGGCATATATACGAGACACTTAGGTGTGGATGATTAACTAGCTGTGCTATTAAAATCCTGGTAGTGGAAAAGACAGAACAGCAGCACCTTTGGTTTTCACAGGTACTGCAGGATAACATAAACAACAGAGTCCAAAATAGTCTCATAAGCAGATCATAACATCAGATAGGGTTTAGCCTGTAGTTATTTCATACACAGCAGGTGTGTTCAGATTTAGCAAGGCATACTCACTGGTTAATGTCAGAGATCAGGGTGCTGAAGACCAGCATTACTTTTTTTAACACACACACAGTCAGTGATTATATGAGGGTTAGTAAAATTCAGTATACCAGACCTACACTTGCTTGATTGGATAGTGTGAAGGAGCCGGTAAGGATTCTGTAGTCAACTTGTTGTCTATTTTGTGGTTCTTGTACCTTCAAGAGGTGTTGTAGCATTTGGACTTGTTAAGGCAAATGGAGTGGAAAATGGTAGCTCCTTTTTGGTCAGTTACCTTGGAGTGGAGTTCAGGGTGACTCTTTTGGTGGATAACGTCCACAGTGCTGTTGGGGACTGGTGACTAGAATAACATATTTGATGCTTTTCAGACAGAATTGGGTCTGAACACCCTAGGTAGACTGGAGCCGGCCGCAAGATGGAGGGGCATTCCTCAGCTTCTCTGCCTCTCCCAGTGGGAGCAGGTAGCAGTCAGGCTAGAGTATGGCTATATTAGTGTGAAGGGCCACAGCTGTGGTTGTTGAAGTCCTAAGTCTGGGTTTAATTCCCGGTGACTGACGGACAGTCCAATCATGATTGTTGTCGGGTGGCTAACCCAGTCTAAGCCACCTTCCCAGTACATGCCATAAGTGCCAAAGTTGCATAGTGAAGAAGGTTCAGGGGACTATAGTGCCATAAGAGCTACTTGGCATCTGGTGCAGTGAACTGAACCTCAGGAGACCAGGAAGGTCAGTATCCTGGTCTCTGGCAGGTGGGAAGATGGCACTTATTCAGCGATGTTAACTGTGGCACTAGGTTTCCAGCTTGTAAGAGTGGTAGGAGTTTAGCTGGCAATAGTAGGTTCAAAATGTGCCTCCTATGCCCTAATACTTTGTATAAAAGAATTAAGTGATTTGGGGGTGGGGGAATCCCCGATTCTTAAAAGATTTTTTTATTTCTCTCCAAGAACCAATGAAAAAAAGCGTAGTCACAGTACAGCTGTCAGGCCACCACTCCATCTGGGGAAGAGTTTAATAAGTAGAATGAGAACATGTCCTGAAGAAGTAGGGAATGTAGCGCTTGTATGAGAAGTGAATGGTTGGCAGTGTCAAGGTATAGGAGAACTAGAAGTGAGCAGTGTCTTTTAGATTTACGAGAGATCAAATCATTGGTAGTCAGTAAAGTCCCTGTGGAGTGTTGGGAATGAAAGTGGGTGTGAGGCAATTGTAGGCAAGTGTCTCAAGAAACTCAGTGGGGTATGACGATTGTTTTTTCGGCATAGGACATTCTTCAAGAAATCAGTGGAGAGGAGATATTACAAATATTAGTTAATGCTAACCACAATTATAAGATACTTCCTGTCCCTAAATCTGCTAATTTGCTTTCTATAAAGATACAGAATAATAGATATTGTAGTGTTCATTTGGTTACAACGAAATGCAAGACAATTCCAGGGTCAAATCTTTAAAAACTGAAAAACTGAGACTATTTATTCCTCGGCTGACAAATATACAGAATATTACTTACTATGGCTCAAATGGATTGAATTTAAAGACTCCCCGTATTGTACACCCAATGGAACAACTGAGGCCCAACCCCCCCCCCCACACACACACATACATACTTTTCCCTTCCTTATCCTTCCTCTTCTTTCTATCTCTATCCAATAAAGTAGTTAAGCAATCACAGCACACCTGGTTCATTCACTAATATTCTCTACAGTTCTGCTAGTGGGACTTTCCACTAACATTCCTAGATTGATGAACGAACCACTTCACTGATGATGCAAAATGTTTGAATGATGTTATACAACATACAGCTTACAACACTGTTCAATTGTGTGTACCCTGCCATATGTATATGCTGTTGTAAATAAGATATGTTATGTTTTTTAGTTAAATATTAACATGCTTTTTTTTTATTTTTTTTTAAAAAGTGCTTTGAATGTGTATCTTATTGAACACAATTTATTAACGTAAATGACGATTTTGTGGGTATAATCTGCAAGTTTGACCTTTGCATGTCCAGATATGGACCTTATGCTAAACATACAGGTAGGTTAATTGGCTGCTATTACAAATAAATTGACACTAGTATCTCCCTTTCTGTCTGTCTGTCTACCTCTCTGTTTGTCTGTCTGTGTGTGAGTGTGTGTCTACAGTCAAGTCCATAAATATTGGGACATCGACACAATTCTCATATTTTGGGCTCTATACACCACTACAATGTATTTGAAATGAAACAAACAAGATGTACTTTAACTGCAGACTTTCAGCTTTAATTTGAGCGAATTTACATCCAAATCAGGTGAACAGTGTAGGAATTACAACGGTTTCTATATGTGCCTCCCACTTTTTAAGGGACCAAAAGTAATGGGAGAAACTAAACAATCCTACATCAAACTTTCACTTTTTTTTTTTTTTTTTTAAATCCAGTATTTTTATTGGAAATTTTCAAGATACAAACATACCAAACAACAAAAAGAAAAGAAAAACAAACGCATACATATCAGAATTAAATGACGCAATTTACAAGATTTCAGTAAAGCATAATAACAGTATATGCGCTATACTCATTCAGGATCATACATCGTAAATGCTCATACATAAGTATGTTACACATGCAGGGTTTACCATATAGACTCAGATACTTATTATAAGAACTGCGGGAGCCGTACACTTAAGTACTCGGAGCATCTGAACTAGATGACACAGGATAAATTGGAGACTCTAACCATCTGTACCATATATTCTCAAATTTCTTCAGAGCCTGTCTGCTAGTATAGACAAATCTCTTGTGCCTTATGGTGGTATTAACCAGTGCCTTCCAATTTTTAACCATGGGACTCGTCGGGGCCAACCACAGCCTCGCTATACAGACCTTAGCCAACATCAATAACTGTGAAATGTACATTTTTGTCAATTTATTAACCTTTCCCTTCAAACGGAGCCCAAAGAGACAAGTGGCCGGTGAACGTAGAGGCACTTCAATTCCAGTAACCTGAATACATCGACTGATCCTGCGCCAGAAGATTCGTATACATGGACACTCCCATAGAAGGTACCAAAAGTTAGCATTGACCGAATTGCATTTCGGACAGTTAGGGGTAACATCCGGACGAAATTTTGTCAGTCTAATAGGGGTAAAGTAAGCCCTGTGTAGGATAAACACCTGTATTTGTTGAAATTTTAATGATGAAGTATAACCTTTAGTACTGTCTGTAATCGTTCCCCACTCCTTGTCTGATAAAGGGCCAATATCTACTTCCCACTGATTCCTCAAACCATTCAAATCATCTACAGTGGATTCATACAGAAGACATGAGTACATTTGAGAGATCAGACCCCTATAACCCAGGGCCTGTAGTTGTTTCCTCAGTGGAGCCACCCCAATCACCAGTGTCTTCCCTTTAAATTGTGTGTTTAGGGTGTGTCGTAATTGAAGGTAAGAATAAAACATTGTTCTGGGTACAGAGAATTCCCCAACCAACTGTTCGAAGGATTTAACATTTGTGTCATAAAGTTGACCTACCGCCACCACACCCAACCGAGACCACTGCCTGGCCCCTTTCACTGTATTCAACTCCTCAAATTTCTTTGCCCCCCAGATAGGAGTACATGGATCAATGTCAGTCTGTTTCATTATTTTATTACCGATTGTCCAAATCTTGACTGCCTGGATCAGGAGCGGAGGAGCCCGCATGCCAAGCCGCCCTGCCAGCAGTGACTGTAAGGGAGTGTGATTAGAATTAAATTGGTGTACCAACACCCAATGTAGATCATGGTAATCGGGGTCTGAAATCCATGCCCTGAGGTGGACCAACTGAGAGGCAACATAGTATAGTTTCAAGTTAGGAAGTGCAAGTCCACCAGAAGATCTGGATCTGTACAGCGAGCTGAGCCCGACCTTAGCCCTTCCCTCTCCCCAAACCAATGAAGTCAAATAGCTATCAATGCATCGGCAAATGGAGGGTGGGATATATACAGGTGACTGCTGGAGTATATACAAAAACTTTGGCTGCACCACCATCTTAATTAAATTTATCCTGCTGAAGATAGAAAGCGGGAGCTTCCTCCACACATGAGTCTTTTATTTAAGGTATTTGATCTGGGGCCGCAAATTAAGTTCTACATATTCAGCGGGGGTATTAGAGATCCATATTCCTAAGTATTTGAATTTCGATGCCCATTTTAACTGCAGGCCTTCTAGCATTGTCACGGGACATTCCCATCCCAGAGGGAACACGCTAGATTTATCCCAATTAATTTTTAGACTGGAAAAAAAAACTAAATCCATCAACAACCCGCAGCAACTGTCTTAGGGAAGTGTCGTGATCTGAAAGGAACAGCAGCATATCATCTGCATATAATGCCACCTTATCCTCTCTGTGCTCTGATCTAAGTCCCACAATTTCTCTATCATGCCGGATCTTACAGGCCAGCGGCTCTATTGCTAATGCAAACAGGCCCGGAGACAATGGGCATCCCTGTCTAGTACCCCGCTCTAATTGAAATTGTTGAGAAAGATGCCCATTGACACAGACCCGCGCCACTGGATGTGAATACAAAAGTTTAACTCATTTTATAAATTCCAGGCCCACTCCAAATCGGGACAGTACTTCCCACAGATACGGCCACTCCACCGAGTCAAACGCCTTGGCTGCGTCCAAGGACACCACAACTTCGCTCTCAGAGGAGGGTGACCGCACCTGCAAGAGAGTGTACAGCCTTCTAAGATGATAGACGTGGACTTGCCCGGCATAAATCCCCTCTGATCCGGATGAATCAATTCCAGCACCACTCTATTTAACCTCAAATCCAGTAATTTAGCCAGAATCTTAACATCATTTGACAAAAGTGAAATCGGGCGGTAGGACTCAGGGTACAACGGATCTTTCCCTGACTTAAGCAGCACCACCACTATTGCCTCTGCCACTGAAGAGGAAAGAGCACCAGTCTCACCCAGCTCGCTGAATGTATTCAACAACTTAGACACAAAAAAGGGCCGGTGTTTTTTTATATAATTTAATTGGGATTCCATCTACTCCAGGGTCTTTACCATTGGGGAATGACATAATAGCTATATCAATCTCTTCAAGAGTAAAGGGTGAGTCCGAAAACTCCCTACTATCATCGGAGAGGACAGGAAGAGAAATATCATTCAAATACAGCTGTAACGTAGCCAAGTCATACCCGAACTGCGACTTATATGTATTAGTATAGTATTTATGAAACACCTCAACAATGTCAGGCATCAGATACCTCTTAGCTCCACTGTCATCACAGATAACAGGTACTGCCGCATCCGCCCTCTCCGTCCTTGTCAGATAAGCCAGGAAGCTACCATTTTTATCGCTCTCTGCATATCGTACATGCTTAGAAAACAGGAACTTACGTTTGGATTTCTCAAATACATACTCTACCCACTCTCTCTGGGCCAACTGCCACGTTCGCCTTGCAACCTCAGTTTTGTCCTCGATGTATTGTGCTTCTAAGGGTTTACACTTTTTCTCTAATATCTGTTCTTTTTGTCTGGACGACTTTTTAATTTCAGCTACGCAAGCAATTAATTGTCCCCCTCAGGAAAGCCTTAAAAGCGTCCCAAACTATAGGTGGCCTTGCTGTTACCAGATTATCTACATAGAAGCCTTCCCACTGTGTCACCAATGTCGCTCCTGTACCCATCAAGGAGAGCCAGAAGGGATTTCATTTCCAAAAGGACTGGCCTCTATCAATTGCAAAATCAATAGATAAGCAGAGAGGCGAGAGGTCAGAAATTCCCCTAGCCCTATATTCCACGCTCCTTACCAGCGGTACCAGAGAGTGTGACAGCAGAGCCAAATCAATTCTTGAAAATGCATTGTATGATGTAGAAAAGCAGAAGAATTGGACCTCTTCTGATTGCCTCAAACGCCATACATCTTCTAACCCCATTTCCTCAACCAGAGCAGAAAAAGCCGACTTAGAGTTGCCAACTACAGCATTTTGCTCTTGCCATCTGTCCACCTCTCTATTTATCACATTATTGAAATCCCCTATACAAATGGCTGGAACCTCTGGGAACAATGCCATGAATTATCCACATTTCCTTAACACCTCACTATTATACGGTGGGGGTATATATACAGCTAACAGAATCACCGGAACCCAATTAATGACAGCCTTCATCAGTACAAACCTTCCCCCTGCATCCACCTGGATTTTTTCCAAAGAGAAGCCGAGACATTTATGCACCAATATAGAGACCCCTCGAGAATTAGTCGTGTAGGTAGAGTGTATGCCCTACTCACCCATGCTTTTTTAAGGGCGAGTATTCTATCACCGTGTAAATGAGTCTCCAATAGACAAACAATATCAGGATCATTTTTTCTAATTTGTCTTAACACAAGAGAACGTTTCACAGCATTATTTAGGCCCCGCACATTCCAGGAGAGAATTTTCAGCTCCTTATCAGATGTACCAGAATACATATAATAGTCCCTCTTGTCCCACTACCCCGCATCCCACACCCCTGCAGAGCATACATTGATATACTTATAAGCACATATAATCCTTGTCCATGTATTTGCGATAACATTGAAACTACCCACAATTTAAATAACCTTAATACTAAACCCACACCCCCACCCTGTATACTCCACCCAATTTAAGTATACCTTAATCCCTAACTAAAGTTAGCTTAAGATATTCAGCAGGCCAGCACACTATCAAAAGAGGCCACCCGCCAACCCGCAGAATAACAGAAGAGAGAGAAAGAAAAAAGGGAAGGAAAAGGGGCGAATTGAGACAGGAAAGAAAAAGAACGGCCTTAAAGCCATGGGCTCTCCAGCCCATTACATTTTTTTTTTATTATTTTTTTATTTTACAGTGGACCTTTCAACATTAATTTGAAAATCACAGACCCCACCTGAGCGAGATACACATTTTTTTTTTTTTTTTTTTTTGTACCAAGGAAGAGAAATTGCATTATGTATAGCAAATACCATGCATAATATCAATGACAAATCAGCAATGTCCCAAGGACTATGAGGAGAGATAGAGAAAAGTACTTATCCAGCATCAACGTCCAGCAGCAGCCAGGTGGTCCAGCCAAACTGCAGCCTCTCGGGGAGTATCAAAAAATGATGTACGGCCCTCCGAAACCACCCGCAACCGGGCAGGGAAGATCATGGCATACGGGATCTGTAAATCTCTCAATCTTCTCTTCACTGAGCCCTGTTCTTTTGTACATCCAGAGCGAAGTCAGGATACATTGCTACTCGCTGACCATTGTATTCCACTGGACCTTTCTGCCTAGCCAAGCGTAGAATGGCATCTTGGTCATGATAGTGCAACAATTTGGCTATGAAGGTGCGCGGAGGGGCTCCAGGAGGGGGTGCTTGAGTTGGAATATGGTGGGCCCGCTCCACTGCGAATTGGGCTGGAAATGAATCTGTACCAAACAGTTGGATTAACCACTTTTCCAGGAAGGATTCTGGGGAGGCACCTTCTACCTTCTCGGGCAATCCAACCAACCGAATGTTGCTGCGACGCAAGCACCCTTCCATATCCGTCAGCTTTTGTTTAAACAGGGAAGCTTGCGACTCCAGACTCTCCAACCGGCCCGCAACTGGTGCAAAAGTGTCCTCCAATGTAGACACACGGGTCTCCACTTCACCCACTCTCTCCCTGATTTTTTGCACGTCTTGCCAGAGAAGAGAGTGGTCCACCTGCACCTCTCCTATTTTATCTGTTACACGCTTTTCAGATGCCCCAATGGCCTGTAGGACCTGCTGTAATGTAACCTCCGGGCCCGCCAGTGGAGCCGACAAGGGGGGGGGTACAGGATGTGTTGCATCTCCCGAACCAGAGGCCGCACTGGAGGAGCAAGCAAAACGGTCCAATTTTCCCGCTGCAGGGGACTGGTTATGTTTGCCCATAATTTCAGAGGATAGATATTTATCCTATAAACTTGTATGCAACACCGTAGCCTGTACAGCTACAATCACACAGGTGTGTAGCCCAAACTATATTTCTATCAGCGCAGTCAGATATCTTCACAAAGAAGGGCAGAACTCCTCTAATAGCACTGATATTGATGGTCAAATAAGTCCAGTACACAATTAGATTACTCCTTACTTGATAAAGGATATAAACTATGTACCTTCATTAGATGGCTGTCACATGCTGTGTTCACCTGTACACAGGCTAGTATGTGGTATTATAAACAGAGTTTCTGAAGCATCTAGCCACCAACTTAATACTCCTCAGGCAGACACCTTAAGCCCTCACTTCACAGCCAGGCTCCGGCAGCGGTATGCCCCAGCAGTCGTTTACCGCCACAGAATGCAGAGAGGACTCCCTCCATCATACAGAGGCTCGGAACACAGTCTCTCCCCGTCTTGGACAAGATGGATCGGACTGGCGGGAAAAAACAAGCCGGCAGAAACACAGACTTCACCCCGCAAGTGACCACCGAGGAAAACCACCCCAGTCAAGAAGCCAGCTCACCGGAATCAGCAGGGGAATCACCGCCACCCAGAAGAGCCTGTAAGTATCTTAGAAGGAGGTGTCCGCTTCCGCGCTCACTCCACGTCCGCCCGCTGACCCGGCAGTCCAGCCGTGACCCTCCGCACCAGCAGGAAATTATTTCAATTGAGGGCACCAGCTGACCCGGCAGTCCAGCCACGACTCTCTGCACCAGCAGGGAATTATTTCAATTGAGGGCACCAGCTACCTGCTTCTCCGCCATCCCAGCTTCACTCGGCGCTCACCACCGCACCAGCCAGGCCCCTCCGATCACACGAGGCAATTCACTCCCCCAGGGGGGCTAAAAGCACTGCTGCCGCAGGTACACTGTGTCAGCAGCTATTCTGAAGCACGGTTCTGGGTCCCAATATTCTTTTCCTCCACCATAAAGGATATTACCAGGATATATGAGCTGGAGAGCTTGTAACTACACTTGCTTCTCCATGCTTGTCCAGGCCACGCCCCCCAAACTTTCACTTTTTAATACTTTGTTGCAAATCCTTTGCAGTCAATTACAGCCTGAAGTCTGGAATGCATAGACATCACCAGACGCTGGGTTTCATCGCTGGTGATGCTCTGCCAGGCCTCTACTGCAAATGTCTTCAGTTCCTGCTTGTTCTTGGGGCATTTTCCCTTCAGTTTTGTCTTCATCAAGTGAAATGCATGCTCAATCAGATTCAGGTCAGGTGATTGACTTGGCCATTGCATAACATTCCACTTGTTAGCCTTAAAAACTCTTTGGTTGCTTTTGCAGTATGCTTCAGGTCATTGTTCATCTGCACTGTGAAGCGCAGTCCAATGAGTTCTGAAGCATTTGACTGAATATGAGCAGATAATATTGCCCGAAACACTTCAGAATTCATCCTGCTGCTTTTGTCAGCAGTCACATCATCAATAAATACAAGGGATCCAGTTCCATTGGCAGCCATACATGCCCACGCCATGACACTACCACCACCATGCTTCACTGATGAGGTGGTATGTCTTGGATCACGAGCAGTTCCTTTCCTTCTCCATACTCTTCTCTTCCCATCACTCTGGCACAAGTTGATCTTTGTCTCATCTGGCCATAGGATGTTATTCCAGAACTGTAATGGCTTTTTTAGATGTTGTTTGCCAAACTCTAATCTGGTCTTCCTGTTTTTGTGGCTCACAAATGGTTTATATCTTGTGGTGAACCCTCTATATTCACTCTTTTGAAGTCTTCTCTTGATTGTTGACTTTGACACATACACACACACACACACACATATATATATATATATATATATATATATATATATATATATATATATATATATATATATATATATATTATATATGGAGAGTGTTCTTAGATTTGGCCAACTGTTATGAAGGGGTTTTTCTTCACCAGGGAAAAAATTCTTCTGTCATACACCACAGTTGTTTTCCATGGTCTTCCAGGTCTTTTAGTGTTGCTGAGCTCTCCGGTGCGTTCTTTCTTTTTAAGAATGTTCCAAACAGTTGATTTGGCCACACCTTATGTTTTTGCTATCTCTCTGATGGGTTTGTTTTGATTTTTCAGCCTAATGATGGCTTGCTTCACTGATAGTGACAGCTCTTTGGATGTCATATTGAGAGTCGACAGCAACAGATTCCAAATGCAAATGTCACACCTAGAATCTACTCCAGACCTTTTACCTGCTTAATGGATGATAAAATAACGAGGGAATAGCCCACACATATCCATGAAATAGCTTTTGAGTCAATTGTCCCATTACTTTTGGTCCCTTAAAAAGTGGGAGGCACATAAAGAAACCGTTGTAATTACTACACCGTTCACCTGATTTGGATGTAAATACCCTCAAATTAAAGCTGAAAGTCTGCAGTTAAAGCACATCTTGTTAGTTTCATTTCAAATCCATTTTTGTGGTGTATAGAGCCCAAAATATGAGAATTGTGTCGATGTCCCAGTATTTATGGACTTTACTGTATATTAGGGAATTTAGACTGTAAGCTCCAGTGGGGCAGGGACTGATGTGAATGGGTTCCCTGTACAGCGCTGCGGAATTAGTGGCGCTATATAAATAAATGATGATGATGCAACATTCAATTCATCTGCTTCCACAAGGGACACCTACTACAGCTTACGATTTCTGGGAGGGAACCGGGCGGGGAAGGGGCATTCGCCCATTTTCAATGTACAGTAAAGGCATGACAATCGCAAGCGCACGCAGCAATGTCCAATTCAAGCTCCTGGCATCTCTCAGCTATTTGTTTTTCTGCCATTATCTCTTGCTCCAAGTACAGAACTAGTTCTGATTACTAGTGACGACAGACTCGTATTCCTGCTATTACATGTATTTGCAATCATAAGCAACTGTAAAAATGTATTTTATGTTCAGTAGACATAAAGAACATCCCAATAAATGAATTTCATGGGAAAAATATATAAAATAAAACACCTATTTTTTTTTTTAAACTGTTTTCTCATTAATGCCTATATCATTCAAAGGTGATATTGATCGCATTTTTTTTCTTTTCAATGTGCGTTATTTTGTGAATTTAAATTGCACTTAGGTATTGGATGTATCCTGCAGTGTCTCTGTACCTGAACTGAGCAGACCTACACCCAAATTCATCAGTGCACGTATCTTCAGATCCGTTCCTTGTTGAATTCGGGCATGAGTATGCCTGAATTCCAAGTGCTTTAAAACAAACGCACATTGCGTTCAGTATGCGTGCCTTGATGAAGCAGCCCCATAGTGTTATCAGTGTACTCCACTAAGCATTTATCTTTAGTGGGATTTTTGTCTCATTGTTTCAGTAAAGCATTATGTTAGAAACAATTGCACTGATTTGCCAGAAGCTATAATGGTGGTGCAAAATGTTTTAGGGTTTGTAAGATTTTAGAATTTGCTGCAGACAAGAAGAGGATAACATTTAGAAGATTCCAATAGGAGATGGAGCTTAGTAGAAAAGGCTGATCACCACAGACTCTTGATGCCAGAATATAACGACATTCATATTCCACAATCTTGTTCTTGACAGACATCATGGGTGTCTCACCCGACCTGATTGAGTTTGACCCACTCCCCTATTCTATTGCCTAACCTATCTTGCAGACTCCTCTGTTCATCAGTTACCTGACAAACTACATTGTTGTTTCAATATTTCTGCTTAAACTGTTGCACTCTTGCACTGCTGATTTCATTAAGTTCCTGTATTAACTAACAGGGTTGCAGTCTTGGAATGGGTAAGTCTCAGGTAGGGACGACAGCAGCTTGGAACAGAAAGAGGTGGACTACTCACACACAAGAGATGCAGTCATGGCTGCAATGATATCATGGGCTGGTGTACATCACATATGATTTGTAATTATGATATTACTATTGTTGTGATCATTTGTTTCTATTGTAAGCATAGGCCCATTTGATCACTGGACATTTAGGTAGGCAGAAAGTTTTAATTATATAGGGTAGAGAATGGGACATCAATGCAGGCACTTTACAGGTATAATAATGGAGAGCAATGCAGGAATAAGCAAATGGGCTCTGTGCAGGTGTAAACAATAAGACACACTGTAGTGTATAAACAATGGAGGATCAGTACAGATAAAATAAGCGGGAACAGGGGGTGTGGCCTGGTAGCTAAGATGGCCGGTCGTGGTTTCTAGAGGCTCCATCTTCTAAGAAATATTTATCCCCTTAATTGATATTTTGGCAGCTTCGTTCTGACTACCCTCACCACCAGCGGTTAGAGGAGAAGTTACTGCCTCCCCATCTTAGCCTCAGTTCGAGCTTATTGCCCCTGGGGCTTTATATCCTTCCCCAGACCATCGCGCTGCAGTTTGAGCGCGAAGGAAACAGGGCCTGAGTGAGCGGCGCTCAAGATCCTCTGCAGCTCTGCCCGCAGTGAGTGCTCTCTGCCTGCGTTGCCCCGGATCATCTGTGCTATTCAAAGGAGAGGGAGAGAAGAAAGGGAGAAGCGAGAGCGCAGTAGTGACTAATCTCCCCGAAGCTGCCTCCCGCTGCAATATCTCCCCCGCGGCTCCTACCTCTGTTTCCGCACAGTGAAGAAAACGCAGTGCCAGCTTCCAAGTGCCTCCTGTCTGGACACAGATCTTCGTGGAGAGGGTGAGTGGCTGCGGTCCCCCGCGACCCCCCCCCCCCCCCCTTGACAGACAGCCCATCGGCCACTTCACGCTGAAAGGTGGGCAGCGTTCCACATCTCCTCCCCCTGGAGCCACTCAATCCACCCTGAGATTCTATAGTGCTCCCCTGACACAGCCTCCAGATCAGAGGGAGACTTCAGGCTTTATTTCACGAAGAGTGCATCCAGTGAGATATTGCTGCCATCTGGTGGCTAAAATATACGTTATATTCTTCACAAATCCCATCTGGTGCCCTACTGCCATCTAGTGGCCTACTTGTGCAGTTGTTGTTTTTTGTTGTTTTTTTTTTTGTTTGTTGGCCTCTGACGCCATCTAGTGTCATTATACATATACTTCTGTCCATTGATATCTTCAAGTGTTATACTCCCTATACAAAATAACACAGAACCCGTGTTCTCCTCCCCCGCCTATTAATAACCCTTTTAATATGGAGTAATTAAACTCCTCCCTTGAACCTTGGGGATCATACGCTAGCATCGTGTTTTGATCATACTATTCCGCAGCCGAGGAGTACCGCACAAGTGCTTCATCTGCTTCCTGAGTTATGTCTCACAAACCGAAAAAAGCTGCCCAGCCGGCCATGTTTTCCCGCAAAGACAGGACACAAGCGGGTGCTTCCACACTTGAAACTCCTTCTTCGCCGGCTTCGGACCACGAGGGGTCCCAACCCTCTAATGTAATTTGCTCCACACCAGAGCTGTTGAAAATAATTCAATCCACCATACAATCTGAGATGAGAGCTGTCATTCAGGACATTAAAGCTGAGGTTCTGGCCCTTGGTAACCGCACAGATTCAGTAGAACGCAAAGTAGATTATATCTGCTCCCACCAATAATCGGTCAACAAACAACTTGCAGAAATGCGTCAATCTATCTCAGATATGCAAGACCACAATGAGGATGTTGAGAATCGGACAAGACGCAACAACGTCCACCTTAAAAATATTCCGGATCTCATTGATGCTGAAGCCTTACCTAAATACTTAGAGGGGCTCCTCCGCCAATGCCTTCCTGACACTCCTTCTTCTGATTTTCTACTGGACCGTGCTCATAGAGCCCTGCGTGCCAAACCTCCTGCGGACCAACCACCTAGAGACGTGGTGATGAGATTTCATTACTACACTACCAAAGAACAATTTATAGCTGCGACACGCAATACTCCAGCTATTTCTTACTCGGGTCATAACCTCCAGATTTTCCAGGATTTAGCTCCTTCAACCCTAAGGAAACGCCGCAACCTGATCACCATCACGAAAGCCCTCAGAAATCATCGCATCCGATATCGCTGGGGCTTCCCCTTTTCTCTACAATGGCTCCCCCTATAGGATTAAGACTCACGAAGAAGGTCTCTTAATGCTGGAGAAGCTGGGCATCCCGATGACTGCTCCAACCCTGCCTGCAAACAGCTCTCCCCCCCTGCGGAGAGCTCCCTTACCTAATTGGTCTACAGCCTAACTTGCTTTTGGGTCTTCTCGCCGGGCTTCCGCCCGCCATCAATATGTCTTGTGTGTTTTCCCGATTCGCTTTTGTTTTCCTGTTTTCTCTTGACTCTCCCTCTCTCCCTGCTTTCCAGTACAGGTTCTTCGGACTCCTGGATCAGCGCTGAACTAGACCCCGGATTCTCCTCAGAGGACTCGACTTAATAGTACTCATCTGTGTAACTGTTTTTTTTTGTTTTTCTTTTGTTGTTTTTTATTTATTAATATATGTTTGTTGTTCCTTGTCACTTCCAGCTAGTTCTACAAGGTGGTGTACACTGTGACTGACCTATGCATTTCAGCTGGGTCCATCCCAACTTACACTACTTTGACAAGGTTATGACTCTGTTAGTTAACATACCCTGATACCATTATTTCCAATAACTCTTGTTTGATGTTTCGCATAATGTTTTCTCTTTTGTAAAAAGTCTGTTTAATAGCCCGTCATTGTGATGTTATTTGGAGTTCATGCTTACACAGTGAGTCCTCCCTAAGTTACACTATCTTGACAAGGGTATCCTAGATAGGTTATTGTTACCTTATGTCTGCCTTTAGATTTGTCCATTATTCTTGAGATGTTGTTAGTCCTCTTAGACGCTGTTGATTTAAAACATGTTACTGTCGCTGTGTCCACTCGATTCTCAGATTTTCCCCTGCACAAACCCTGAACCTCTTAAATGCACACATTTAATTTCTTCCTGACCCGACGAGAGACCCTCCCCAGTTGTATATAGTCGTTAATCCTCTTTAGCATTGTTGCCCGCTTCTCTGAATGTCCACCCCCATACTTCACTTTATTATATTAGACATGATTTTATGCCATTTCAAATGATATGCCATTGTCCATATGGAGTTTCGGGATATAGGTCTTCGGCCTCCCTTTGGACATGGCATCACCCCCAAAAATGCCCCCTCAGATCACTATCCCCTCCCCAAGGTTCACCATACTTTCCCCTCTTCTAACTTGACAATTTTGTTAGCTTATTCTAGTCCTTGACTGTCACTTGGACTGCCAGTCACGACCCCCACGAACCCCATTGACACACAGGATGTGTCTTCCACATAGGTTTAAAACGGAGTCTGGGACCCCCATCTCCGGTCCCTTCCCTTCCCCTTCCTCCCCCTTCATACTAACATTTCTTCTGATCCCCCCTCCTTGCCTAGCTTGCAGACTTGCCTCATTAAGCTTCCCTTCTCTACACCCACCATGACTATCAAGATATTATCTTTAAATGTTAACGGCCTCAATGCCCCACAGAAACGCACCATGGCGCTCCAAGAATTAAAATGCCTGAAGGCTCACATAGTCCTCTTGCAGGAAACGCATTTCACACACTCGCACCCAAACCTTACAAATAGAACCTTTCCGCACGCATTTTATTCCATCTCCCCTCGCAAAACTAGCGGTACTGCTATCCTAGTCCATCAGTCAGTTCCATTAACTGTACATTCTACTATAACAGATGATCAAGGCAGATATACAATACTGATTGGATCTATTTCCCAAACGCCCATAACCATAGCGACTCTATATGCTCCTAATGTGGGACAGGGATCCTTCTTTTCAGATTTCTTCGCTAAACTTTTTCAGTCAGCTAAGGGACACGTCATTCTGGGTGGAGACTTCAACGTCACGTTGGATTCCAAGCTAGACCGCTCTCCTCCGTCACCCTCCTCCTTGCGGACTTCTAGAGACTCTCGTCATCTCGGCTCCCTAATAAAGCTGTATGATCTCTATGACTCTTGGCGGGTCTTGAACTCTTCTGCTCGCGCATATACACATTTCTCCGTCCCTCACAACGTCCATACACGCATTGACATGATTTTCACAGATAAATCTTCCACCTCCTCCCTGCGCTCTTCGGATATAATCCCAGTTACCTGGTCAGATCACGCGGCGGTCTCTCCTAATGTTGATATCCTTCCCGTAGTCCGCCCCCATCGATCCTGGCGCATGCATGACACCCTTGTCACAAAACTAGAAAACTTACAGAAAGTGTCACAGGCAATCGAGGAGTTCAAGAACTTCAACTCCTCCCCGGATATCTCGCACTCTGTTGTATGGGAGGCTCATAAAGCCACTATCCGAGGCCTCTTAATTAGCATGTCATTAGCCCAGAAAAAAGTTCAATTAGCTCGGATTCAAGATTTCGAATCTGAGCTTCTCTCCCTCACCAAGAAGCATCAACGCTACCCAAAACGCAAAACTTATCTCAGAATCCTGGCTGTAAAAGCTCAGTTACAGCAACTTTTGTCCACTAAAGCAGCCAACACCCTGAAATGGCTCCGCCAAAGATTCTACGAGAAAGGAAATAAAGCTGACGCCCTCTTGGCTCGTAGTTTACGTACCAAACGGACCCGCAACAGAATTATTCATATTCTGGACGCCTCCTCCTGTAAGCAATTTGATCCACAGAAAATAGCTAACCGGTTCCAGGAATTTTACTCCAAACTGTACGACCTCCAATCTGACGCTCCCCCCCCTAGAGACCTCGGATTTCGTATTAAAACATTCCTAAATACTTGTGGTCTACCAGCGCTAAGTGTATCGCAATCTACCTCACTTAGTCAGGATATATCTGCTGAGGAATTGAAACATACAGTCAAATCTTTGAGAAATACCTCCGCCCCGGGCCCGGATGGCCTCACGGCCGTATATTACAAAAAGTTGCTCCCTGTCCTTTCACCCATGCTCCTAGATCTTTTTATCTCGATCCTCAGGGGCCAAAAGTTTGACAGCGCCACCACCAGAGCCAATATAGTGGTGATCCCGAAGGAGGGTAAGGATCCTAGTCTGTGTGCAAGTTATCGCCCAATCTCATTACTAAATACTGATTTAAAACTCTTCGCTAAGATTTTAGCAAACCGCTTGGCGGGTGTGATCCCCTCCTTGGTCCACCCTGACCAGGTGGGTTTCATTCCCAACCGCCAGGCAGCCGATAACACAAGGAAAGTCATCAACTTAATCCACGCTTCAAATAAGCTTAAAACCCCAGCTCTGGTGCTCGCGCTTGACGCTGAAAAAGCCTTTGACCGGGTCTCATGGCCTTTCATGCGCGAGGTTCTCAAAACATCAAACATTCAAGGTCCCTTCCTCAATGGAATTGCCTCTCTCTACTTCAACCCCTCAGCAACGGTCCTGGCTAATGGATGTGCTTCTGAGGCTTTCTCAATTCGGAATGGTACCGGACAGGGATGCCCCCTTTCTCCCCTCCTCTTTGCCCTAATGATGGAACCTCTGGCCTCCAGGATTCGCCTCAACCCTAATATAACTGGTATTTCCACAGGTTTAAGATCGGCGAAACTAGCCCTGTATGCAGATGATGTCCTTCTAACCCTCACAAACCCTCATGTCTCTGTCCCCTCTGTTTTTGCTGAAATTATTGAGTACGGTCTCCTTTCAAACTTTAAAATCAACTCCGATAAGACTGAAGCCCTGGCCCTTAATCTCCATCCGAGCACCCAAACTCACTTGCATGACACCTTCAAATTTCATTGGCAACCCCATCACATTAAATACTTAGGTGTCAATCTCACCAAAACATATGATCGTCTATTTTCCGCTAACTTTTCCCCACTAGCATCCGCCCTGAAGCGCGATCTCAAGTCCTGGTCCCCAAGGTATATCTCTTGGATTGGTAGAGTGGCTTCAGTCAAGATGAATATTTTTCCTAGGATTCTTTACCTTTTCCAGACTCTCCCTGTACGTGTCCCATCACTCTTTCTGAAAGATCTCCAGACAAGCATCTCACAATTTATATGGTCCGGCCGTCGTCCTAGAGTTCGTCTCAAAGTTCTCTTTCGTCACGCCCGGAATGGTGGTTTGGGGCTACCGTGCCTCCATAAATACTACCTGGCGTCACATCTTACCCAAGCCGTTCTTTCTCATTCTCCCCCCCAAACTAGGCTTTGGGTTGACACAGAGGCTGACCTCCTCCAGATGCTATCTCCCAGTATTTTGTTCTGGCTAGACCCTAAGGACCTTCCTCCCCTGCTCTCCCTCCCTCCTACAGTTCGTTTCTCTATTGAAATATGGAGATATAGCACCCGCACTTTTAAACTCTTGTCTAATCCCAAGCGAATGTTCCCTCTATAGCATAACCCCTCTTTCCCTCCAGGGGTCAACCCGAAATCTTTCTCCCAATGGACAAAACAGAATATTTTGTTTCTAGCCGATATTGTCCCAATGGGTTTTTTTTCCAACCTTTGCTGATCTTCGTAAGCGTTTCCATCTCTCGTCCTCCGTGTTTTACCAATATCTTCAAATTCGTCACATTTTCACCTCCTTAATAGACCCTCATGCTCCTCACAATCGCTCCCCCCCCTAGAAACCTTCTGTAAAAACAAAATGTCTTCTAAAGGCTTGATATCTACTTTCTATTCTCTACTATTGAATCATAATCTGCCTGACAAGGAGACTCATGAGCTCCGCTGGGAGGAGGAGATGGCCGAGTCTCTGGATCCTGAGGAATGGACTGAGATACGCGAGGCTGTCGCCAAATCCTCCATCTGTACAAATATAAAAGAAAACTCCTACAAACTTTTGTTCCGGTGATATTTAGTCCCATCCAGACTGAAAACAATCTATCCGGCTACTTCGGACCTCTGCTGGCGCAACTGTGGCCAGCGTGGCTCCCTGTTCCACATCTGGTGGAGCTGCCCGAAAATCATCCCCTTCTGGAAGGAGGTAGCTGACCTTATTTATAAAGTGTCTAATCTAAGATCTCCATTCCATCTTTCATACTTTCTCCTCCCTCGACTTCCCCCTGACACCCACAAACTTATGTGGCTACTCCCAGGCCATATCCTGACCGCAGCCAGATGCTTAATAGCCAAGAAATGGAAACAATCAGAGAGCCCCTCTGTTTCGGAACTAATTCAAAGTGTTTGGCAAATATACAACCTAGAGCACATGACTAGTGTAGCTAATGATCGCCCTTACAAATTTCTCTCCACATGGCACAGGTGGCAAGATTACTTCTCTGCTACACCTTCCCCTTCTTAAAGAATGAAAACAACGTTACCCTAGTAATTGTCGGCGCCGAGTCTTGCTAGGTTCTCCTTCCCCTTTCTTCTTCTTCTTTGCTCTTCCCCTTACTAACATTCCTTCCTTCCCTCCCCCCCCCAAACTGTCTCCCCTCCATGTTCCATTCCCACTATTTCCTCTCCCTTTCCCCCTCTCCAGTTTCCCCTCACGGTACTCTGGATATCTCATAACCATATCTCTTTTGACTCTCGTTTATCTGCATATTACTAATCTTGCGGACCACTACGTTTGTGGTGACCCCGAGTTCTATGTCTCACCTATTTTGCAAACTCTTGTTGTTAATATTGTTATGAATTGTTTGAGCATAACAAACACTGTACCGTTTATATTTTTTCTGTTGTTTTCGACAAAAATCTGAATAAAAATATATTTAAAAAAAAATAAAAAAAAAATAAGCGGGAACAGTGCTTTCATAATCAGGAGAAACAATTGGTAGAATCAATGTGGGCAATATTTTGCATAATCAGCAGGGAACAGTGAGGAAGCACTGCAGACATCATCTGTGAAGTCTGTTTGGTATAATGTATGACCAGCAATTGGTCAAAATGGGGCTCATGAGGATTTGAGGTGCACCAATTCACATTCGGTGCCAGTACACCTTGTCCAGCAACATGCTTATGATACAAAGACACAAAGGGGTATATTTATTAAACTGTGGGTTTGAAAAAGTGGAGATTTTGCCTATAGCACCCAATCAGATTCTCACTGTCATTTTGTAGAATGTACTAAATAAATGATAACTAGAATCTGATTGGTTGCTATACCCAACATCTCCACTTTTTCAAACCCACGGTTTAGTAAATATACCCCTAGGATTAGTTGTTACTCTATATTATCTACTTAAGATAATGTATGGGTATGCAGTTCCATGAGGGTTTTGCAGCTGGAAGCTATTTACTAGTCATGTTTAATTGTGTTTCCGTGAAAATTGCAAACATGAACAATATTTTGACCTGGTATATTTGGTCATAAATTTATGGAAACCATATATAAAGTGTTGTCTTTATGATCCTGCAATAATCTCAATTACTGTGAGTCCCTAGTAGTGTCAACTTTACAACACTTATATGCATTGGATACCCAGGAAACCAAATCAATTCACTTTCACTTATGAATAGCGTGCTGTCAATGGTTTTTCTGTGAAATCCAACAGCCAACTGGAGGCCCTCTGTTTATTTTGTCATTTTTCAAATTGTCTTCTTTAATGGAGGTTTTAATAAACATACTTAGAATACCATTCAAACTGTAAGGTCTGGCAGCCAGATTCTTAGAGTCTGACCCAAGTCTGAATGCCAATAGGACAAAAATCCCATAAAAAGAGTATGCAACTTTTGTGTAGTTCCACCTGTATTCAAATCTAAACATTTTTTAAAGATATGTTACTAGATAAATAGGGGTGGAAATATGCTCTGTATAAACAGTAAATACTTTCCGTAAACGTAGACACACATTTAGGCTGAAGTAGTTTTAAGGCGCATTTGGACTGTTTACTACATGTGTATGTATATAAGTTTTATATGATCAAAATCTAGAGTATGTACTACATACATACATGCAAATACACACACCGTCATGACCAAATTTATTGGGACCCTTGCACCCTTGTCAATTAACTTACAATTTACTCTAAAAATAAGTTGAAATTAACAATAGTTTTTGTCTCCAGAATAGTTTCTCTGTTAATATTACAGACCATTGTTTCTTATTATGAATGTAATACTGTAAATCCTTAAATCAGAAAATTAAAAGAAATGGCATTAACAGGGTGCTTTATCCCAAATTTGAAGTTTGCCTTATCCAAGCTGCTGTTTTCAGATCTCTCCACAGGTGTTCTGTGGGATTTAGATCTGGCTCATTGTGAGCACTTCAGAACAGTCCAGCATCTTGTTTTGAAACATTCCTGGATGCTTTTTGAAGTGTGTTTGTGGCAATTGTCCTGCTGGGAGACCCATGACTTTCAATGGAGACCCAGCTTTCTGACACTGGGTTCAACGTTGCGCTTCAATATGGCCTGACAATCTCCTGATTTCATGATGCAAAGCACATGTTCAAGGCACACAGTGCCAGATGCAGAACAGCAACCCCAAAACACCACTGAACCTCCCCATGTTTGGCTGTAGGAAAGGTGGTCTTTTCTTTAAAAGATTAATTTTGCTTTCTGTAAAATTATGGATGATATGCTCTACCAAAAAGCTTGAATCTGGTCTCATCTGTCCACAGGATATTCTCTGAAAAAGGAATATGGTTTGTTCAGGTGTGTTTTGGCAAACTCCAGTCAGGCTTTCTTACGTGTTGCTCTCAGAAGTGGGGCCCTCCTGGGCCTGCTACCATATAACCTCCTTTTATTGAGTTGGAGACGGATGGTGCTAGTTGAAACTACCATTTGTAGGAAGGTTACGCTTGAACTTGTTTGGCAGTTGATTAAGATGATTTTTGACCATTCAAACAATCCTGCATTGCAATCTTCCATCAAGTTTTCTCTTGTTGCCTGTCCAGGGAAGTTGGCTAAAGAGCCATGCTCCACAAAAATCCTAATAACATTACCTATGGTGGAAATGGGTACATCAAGGTCTCTGGAGAATGATTTGTAGCCTTGAGATTGTCAATGTTTGACTACAATTAACTGTTTAACCACCTCAGACAATTTGGTAGTAGTCATATTCACGGTACTTAAAACACCGACACTTAGTTTAACAACATGAAATGTCCGATGGTGACATGCACGACAGTAAGTCTAGACTGACCTCAATAATGACAACTCAAGTATCCAAAAGTGTTCTGATAAATTCCGAAGAAAAGTAATTATCGCAGAGCGTTTTTACGTCATTTAACATGGCGACCGCCATATTAGTGTTTTTAAAGTGACCGGTTCCCGATCCCTAACCGTAACCTAAGCCCTAACACTTAACTTATATGAGACTTATCATTGCCGCTTTTCAAGCGGTAATGCCAGGTCTCATCTAAGTTAAGTGTTAGGTTTAGGGTTATGGATCAGGTTAGGGTTAGCGATTAGGTTAGGGTTAGGGATTAGGTTAGAGTTAGGGATCGATAAACAGCATTGCCGCTTTTAAAAACACTAATATGGCAGTCACCATTTTAAATTACATAAAAACGTTGTGTCGTTAATACTTTTCTGTATTAACGGCACAGCGTAAGTGTCGGTGTTATAAGTACCGGGTAACTGTACCCAACCCAGACAATTCTCAAGCGTTATTTTCTCCATGCTCATTACAGTACACACAGAGGCACAAAACAGGAAATTAGTCCTTTTCACTATTCAAGCTCATTTAATGAGTGATTTTTATATTGCAGGTACCTGTTTGAAATCGAATTATTTCTAAATACTTCTAAAGGGTGGCAATAATTTTGTCCAGCCCATTTAGTATATTTTTCTGTTTTTCTCTGTTTTATTTCTATGGCAATTCAAAGAAACGCTAATGTGGATTTTTTTTTTTATTCCATCAATGTTCTGGAAAAAAGTGTGCATTATTAGAAAAAACTGCAAGGGTGCCAATATTTTGGCCACAACCATCTGTACAAATAAACAATAAACATTAAAAACAAATGCAAACAACACACTTATATAAAGTCTCAAAAAATACATACTTCTTAGATTTCCCAGGCCAGGATTCAAATGAGTCCGAGTAGGAAGTGTACTATTGTATGGTGGAGTTGTGCTGAACAAAATGTCATTTGTCAGGGCTTGATCTAGTATTGAACTATGTGAGCTAGCATATGATGATCCTCTGCGGTTACTGCACATACTTTCATCAGAAAGTGTCCGGTAAAGGGATTGTCTTGGCGACAAAATTCCGTAAACTGAAAACTAGAAAAAAGGAAAAAAAATATTAACATAATAAGCATATTATTTAATTTATTGGCTATACAATTTTGTAAGTACTATACCTACAAATGTTAGTTTTATTTTTGTACTTTTCTTCATGCAACATTCTTAGGGAACACCTTAAATTTTCCATTTTAGAAGGCTTGATACATTTACCCCTTAGAATGCATTTTTAAACTTGAATTTCAATAGTACATAATTGTATTGGACATCACAAAAGAGTCAAGGGGCTAGATTTACTAACCGGCGGGTTTGAAAAAGTGGAGATGTTGCCTATGGCAACCAATTAGATTCTAGCTTTCATTTATTTAGTGCCTTCTACAAAATGACTGCTAGAATCTGATTGGTTGCCATAGGCAACATCTCCACTTTTTCAAACCCGCAGTTTAGTAAATATATCCCCAGGTGCGTTTGGCAGGTGCATATGATGGCCGCACCAAGCCACATGGTGCATCTCACAGGAAAAAAAAGATCTTGGGTTTTGCCGTCAGGAAAATTTTGTGAATGACAAATGCTTTCCCACTTTTTAAAAACAAATTTATTTTTAAGTAACATGTCTGGAGTTGCAAACTATAAGATCAGTGGGTAATGGTGTTCACTCTATAACAATCACACATAGAGACCTTATTTTGAATACTACTGTCAGTTATATGCAGGGTCGGCGGAACACGCTAGGTGCGGTAAGCAAGGTGGGGGGTGCCACGCCTGTGAGGCGCTCCCCTCCCGCCTGCCATCCCTGCTTGTCTGCCGGCCAAAAAAAACAAAAAAAAAAAAAACCCTGTTGGTGCCTGGAGCACTCCACCCCCTCCCCTCTGATCCCTTCTCACTGACAGTGTTGGGCGGGATGTCATCACGTCCCAACACTATTAGTGAGGAGCGTGCAGAGAGGAGCAGCACACCGAGATAGCAAGAAGAGAAGACTGAAGAGAAGAAGACAGAGGAAGAGGAAGAGAAGAAACAGAGGCTCCCATAGATCATCGCTAGGAAATTAATTCCCCTAAAGCTTTTTGATTATTATAGCACGTAAACCATATGTGTTGAGTGCCCAAGTTCACAAGAACAGTAATAAGAATGAACATTTGATTACAGAATATGTTTTGTTAGTTGCTTGCTTAGAATTCTATTTCAACAATAATGCATTAAAACATCATGGGAATCGGTAGCAATTTAGAAAACTAAACATCTGTTTACGGTTGGTTGGAAAAAGAGAGAAAGAAATTAAACCATATCTTTTGATCCATTCAGTAAGCAAGGGTTGTTGACTTTCAATCCTGATTTTCCCTTGGAAAGAATATATTACTCTTCACTGAACAAGGATGTGCAATCAGATTAAATCAATTTAATGTGATGTTATACCAAATCATTATAAAATTATATTATTGTTGTTGCAATAGGCTTTAAATAATTGATGATTACAAGACACAGAAAAGAATATTGTGTAAATAACTCAATCTAGCTGTTCATAGTTCATCATTTCCCAAAAATCCAACGGTTGATTGTATATTTAGTGTTAAGAGTAGAATATAAAGCTTACATTAAAGCTTCCACAAGGGTGTGCCCAACGTTTCCGACGTGCTGTGCTATTCCCTTCCTAAGAACACCTATTGATGTTGCATGCACCATAGCAAATGTACGCGGCACCAGTTCACCAGAGAAACACTGAAGGACCTTATCAACCTTATCATCTATTATCAGGACATAGTTGTCCCATATATATATATTTATATACAGTCAAGTCCATAAATATTGGGACATCGATGCAATTCTCATATTTTGGGCTCTATACACCACCACAATGAATTTAAAATGAAACTAACAAGATGTGCATTAACTGCAGACTTTCAGTTTTAATTTAAGGGTATTTACATCCAAATCAGGTGAACGGTGTAGTAATTACAACAGTTTCTATATGTGCCTCCCACTTTTTAAGGGACCAAAAGTAATGGGACAATTGACTCAAAACCTATTTCATGGACAATTGTGGGCTATTCCCTCGTTATTTCATCATCCATTAAGCAGGTAAAAGGTCTGGAGTTGATTCTAGGTGTGACATTTGCATTTGGAATCTGTTGCTGTCGACTCTCAATATGACATCCAAAGAGCTGTCGCTATCAGTGAAGCAAGCCATCATTAGGCTGAAAAATCAAAACAAACCCATCAGAGAGATAGCAAAAACATTAGCTGTGGTCAAATCAACTGTTTGGAACATTCTTAAAAAGAAAGAACGCACCGGAGAGCTCAGCAACAAAAAAGAACCAGAAGCCCACGGAAAAAAATTGTGGTGGATGACAGAAGAATTTTTTCCCTGGTGAAGAAAAACCCCTTCACAACAGTTGGCCAAATCAAGAACACTCTCCAGGAGGTAGGTGTATATGTGTCAAAATCAACAATCAAGAGAAGACTTCACAAGAGTGAATATAGAGGGTTCACCACAAGATGTAAACCATTTGTGAGCCACAAAAACAGGAAGACCAGATTAGAGTTTGGCAAATAACATCTAAAAAAGCCATTACAGTTCTGGAACAACATCCTATGGATAGATGAGACAAAGATCAACTTGTACCAGAGTGATGGCAAGAGAAGAGTATGGAGAAGGAAAGGAACTACTCATGATCCAAAACATACCACCTCATAAGTGAAGCATGGTGGTGGTAGTGTCATGGCAAGGGCATGTATGGCTGCCAATGGAACTGGTTCCCTTGTATTTATTGATGATGTGACTGCTGACAAAAGCAGCAGGATGAATTCTGAAGTGTTTCGGGCAATATTATCTGCTCATATTCAGTCAAATGCTTCAGAACTCATTGGACGGCACTTCACAGAGCAGATGGACAATGACCAGAAGCATACTGCAAAAGCAAATAAATCATTTTCTAAGGCTAACCAGTGGAATGATTTACAATGGCCAAGTCAATCACCTGACCTGAATCCGATTGAGCATGCATTTCACTTGAAGACAATACTGAAGGGAAAATGCCCCAAGAACAAGCAGGAACTGAAGACATTTGCAGTAGAGGCCTGGCAGAGCATCACCAGGGATGAAACCCAGCGTCTGGTGATGTCTATGCATTCCAGACTTCAGGCTGTAATTGACTGCAAAGGATTTGCAGCAAAGTATTAAAAAGTGAAAGTTTGATTTAGGATTGTTTAGTTTGTCCCATTACTATTGGTCTCCTAAAAAGTGGGAGGAACATATAGAAACCGTTGTAATTCCTACACTTTTCACCTGATTTGGATGTAAATTCCCTCAAATTAAAAGCTGAAAGTCTGCAGTTAAAGTACATCTTGTTAGTTTAATTTCAAATCCATTGTGGTGGTGTACAGAGCCCAAAATGTGAGAATTGTGTTGATGTCCCAATATTTATGAACTTGACTGTATATATATGTATATATATATGTATATATAGCCTCAGTATGAATCTATATAAATTGTACTACACTATTGTGCATTTCTTCTGAGTTACAGCCATTGTGTGATGTAATTCCTGATGATAAGATCAGAACTCTGTTGAACATCGGTTATATGATTCTCAGATAAGCTGTTATTATTATTCTTTTTGGTACGAGTGGCATTTTTTAGCAGTGAATCCATATTTGTTCACTTGTATAAATTGTATTACACTATGTGTGACACCCCTTTTCCTCTTGTATTTTGATCTCTAGGTGTGACACTCGCAGACAAGTGTCAATTGATTTGGGAGCTGCCTACTGCCTTTTTTTAAGTATATGATTTTCGTGTTATTTTCACAGTTTGAATGGTAATAGCGCCTATAGAGCTTAAAACTTTTTTGGCTATCATGTGTAATATATATATATATATACATATACATACACCTACTTACATAATACACGCATGCATAATACACACATGTATATACATACATTCATACACACTGCATTACTGAGTGCCCACCCATTATTTCCAGGTTCGGTAAAGTTGTGTGTGTGTGTATTTCTGTATGACATGGGACAGGTGGAGAATTGTACATGCTTTTTAAGGCTATTTAGTAGAATAAAAAGATATATCTGATGTTGTCACTTAATACATATTTCTATTTTATTAGTGTTTAATTTAAACCTTTCAAAATCTTTAAAGCTTCGGCCCATTCAGTTACTTTTATCATACCACCACTTCGACCATTTGTAGTATACATAACCCTTTGTAACTGCACCTAACACTTTAAATGTGTGTGTATATACTATGTACAGAGCCAGCAGAACACAGTAAGTGGGGTAAGCAAGGCGGAGGAATGCCAAGCTTGTGAGACGCTTCCCTCCGCCTGCCATCCCCGCTTGTCCGTTGGTCAAAAAGAAAAGAAAAACAGGGCGCCCGGCGCCCTCCTTCACCCTCCCCTCTGCTCCCTACTCACTGACAGTATCGGGCGTTACATCATCACATCCCAAAACTGTCAGTAAGGGGCGGCGCAGAGAGGAGCTGCACACTGAAAGAATAAGAAGAGAATAAAAGACTAAAGTGAAGAGGACAGAAGAAAAGAAGGTCATAGATAGGTAAGTAAAGAACAGAGGGGGCGCTGGATAAAAAAACAAAACAAAAAGGTGAGCCCAGGTCCAACATATGCTTTATCAGGATGTTCACTGCATCTCATCTTCGCAGGAGTTATGGGTTGCTGGAGACTCAGTCAGCTCAAATTTACTTTATACTGATGTTAAAAGGAGGCTAAAACTGTATTGTTCTCTATTCATGTGTAGCAAAATGAAAAATGTGAAATCTAAAAAACAAAACAAAACCCAGAAGGGGCAGCAATGTGATGCAGGGGACAACAATGGAGGACGTACAATGTGATGAAGGAGTGGAGGGGACAGTGATGATGGAGAGGGCACAGTGTGAAAAGGAGGGGGCACAGTGGGAAGCAGGGGCACAGTGTGAGGATTGAGAGGGCACAGTGTGATGGAGGGACAAAAAGTGTGATGAAGGAGGGGGCACAACCAAACTAATTAGCCAAAAATGTAAAATCTTATTACAAAAAAATACATATTCTTCATTTATATTATTCATATAGCAATTCATGTTTGCAGTTTAATGTATTTATTTGTATTAGTCTCTTTATTAAAGTGTATTATATGATTTGTTTTAAAAGAAAAGGTAGTATTAAATAAAAAGATAATTTATAAAAGAGGAGGGCGCAAATTATTTTTTGCAGGGGGAGGGCCAGACATGCTAGTACCGACTCTGGCTATATGTGACCTTGGACAAGCTTTGTCTACTTTTACCTCAGAGGCCATAAACAAAATTGTAAGCTTATTTAAACACAAACACTTTACCAAAGATGTTGGGTAAATTATTGTGTAAATACTAACTGAACAATATAACTTGTAAAGGAAATATCCTATGAAACAAGCCTCCATCAACTCCATAATAGAGATGCTCAGGCTCGGTTCCCCGAGAACCGAACACATCCGAACTTAGCAGATCCGAGTGCCGAGCCGAGTCGGCTTAGTACTTTTGTGTGCCCTCGGAATTGAAAACGAGGCAAAATGTCATTGCTACATCGTCGGACCTTACGAGTTCTGGATTCTATAAGTACCGCCCTCCACGGCGATCCAGCGCCATTTCACAAAGGGACACAGAAGGGGTAACACGGTTCCTGGCAGTCTCTAGTGCAGTTGGGCAGCGTCATAGCTAGAACAGAAAGAGGAGGGGTAGTAATGTTCTTCAAAGTCTCCAGTGACATTCAGGAGAGCTCCATTGCACCATTGCTAATTGTCATTGCTGAAATAGAAAGAATAGGGCTGGCAGAGTTGGTCTAAATCTGCAGTCACATTGTGCGTTGTTATATAAAGTCTCCAGTCACATTTTACTGTGCCATAGCTCATAGAGAAACAGGAGGGGTGGCAGTGTCCTTGTCACTCTCCAGTCTTCAGTCACACTGGTCTTGTCACTCTCCAGTCTCAATCATGATACTAATCCCTCTACCTCATGTGCTAAAGCCTAAGTTCAAGTGCATAGTGGTTTTAAGTCAAGGAAACAAAAATGTAAATACAAAGCTTGTACCTTTTTAAAGAAAAAAACACCTCTCTAATTAAGGTGAAAGTTTAGAAAAACAAAAATTGACAACATGCCATTCTACCCAAAATATTTCCAAGCATACCAGCATCAGCTAGCTCCCTTCTCTCAGCTAGATTGCAGCGCCTGCAATCTACACTGTCATCATATTCACTCTCACCAGTGTGTACATCAACCTCAAACAATACGAATTCATCCCCGCTGGAATCCACCATCACAGAAGTCTGTGTACTTTGATGTGATTGCCGGTAATGGCCTTCCTCAAGGAATTTGTAGTTAATTTTTTGGAAGAGCTGGCACGATTTTTGGGCAAATCTTTTAGACCAGGCCAAATGTCAAAATGTTGTGCAGACTCATCTGTATCACGACTGGGTGTCTTGGGAAAGCTAAGTTTTTTCCTAGCAGCAATTTCCAGAGAAACTGAAGGAGCAGACGTCATTGTGTCATGTATCACTTGAGCTGTCAGCTTGCTGACCAGGAGCTCATTGCATCTCTTGAGATCTGGGTCAGTTGGAAAGAAAGAGAAAACGTAAACCTAGAATCAAGCACTGTTGCCAAAATGTAATGATCCGATTTCAAGATGTTGATAACTCTTGGATCCTGGAAAAGTGAACAAAGTACTTAATCTACAAACAACATAATTAGCAAAATTGCTTTGTTTCATTTCCTCCTTCAATTTCTCTTGCTGCTTTTCAAAAAGTCTAATTAGGGGACTCAAGCTAATAGTGTCTGCACTCTCTTCACAGGTGACTACTTTTAGTGGTTCCAGCACCTTGCACAACACGGAAAGTATTCTCCACTGTGCTGGACTAAAGTACATTCCCCCTAAATTCTATACTTCTTGCAGCTGCTGCATTCAACTACATGCTGTTGCAGAATCCCGATAATAACCCTAAATATTTCGGCACACAGACAGCATCTCTGCATGTCATTGTCATTGTTTAAAAAGTTCTGTACCACCAAGTTGATTGTGAGAGCAAAACAGGGAATGTGATAGAATTGTCCCCGCTGCAAAGCTCTAACAATATTGGTGGCGTTATCAGAAATCACATATCCTCAGGAGAATCCAAGCAGGATAAGCCATGTTGCAATGACATCCTCTGATCTGCGCCTTGTCTCGTCTCTGATAACCACCTTTCACTCCCGCCTTCAAGACTTCTCCTGTGTTGCTCCCCACTTATGGAATTCCCTACCACGCTCAATCAGACTTTCCACAGATTTCAAATCTTTAGATGCTCTTTGAAAACCCATCTCTTTTTTAGAGGTGACCTTATCCTCGAAAACACTATTCACATTAATGCACCCTCACAACTATCCCAATCTCCACTTTGGCCCAACTCGCTCCTCTTGTTTCAACTGTGCCCTCTTCCCTTTAGAATGTAAGCTCTCTAATGAGCAGGGTCCTCCAAACTCTTTGTATTCAAGTCTCTATTCATTTTGTCTGCCTTGTCTGTTCTTGTTTTACATATGTCCTGTTTTACGTATGTCCTTGTCTTCCCTACCTTACGGCGCTGTGGAGCACTGTGGTGCCTTACAAATCTGCAATAATAATAATAATAATATGCCTCTTAGTGAAGCAGATGATACACAGAGTAGCCTGTCTCTGTGTAAAATGCGACGTTCTTGGGTACATGCTGCTGCTGTCCCTGTTGGTGAAGACGAATCACCAACCTAGTGGGCTGTCACAATCATATAATCTTTAGTTTGCCCAGTTCCGCTTGTCCACATATCTGTGGTTAAGTGTACAGTGGATAGAAGGGCATTTTGTAGCCCAATAATTACATTTTTACGAACCTTCTGGTAGAGGTGAGGAATAGCTTTTCTAGTAAAATGGTGTTGTGATGGAATTTGGTAACGGGGACAGAAGACCTCAAGTAACTGTCTAAAACCAGCAGCATTAATAGTGGATATTGGACGCAGATCTAATACTAGCACAGTCGCCATGGCGTCTGTGATCCGCTTTGCGACTGGGTGACAGCTTTTATACTTACTTCCTCTTACAAAGGATTGTTTAACAGTCAATTGTTGTAAACTACTAGTATTCTTCTTCTTGGTATGCTTCTTTGTTGAAGATCCATCCCCATCAGCAGGAGCAGCAGCAGCAGCGGTCCTAATACTCAAGGATTCTCCTGACGAGTCCTGGATAGAGAAGGAGTCATCTCGCCTTACAAACTTGGATGCAGGACTAAATCCGATCACTTGTGAGGATATTGATAATGAAGATGTTGGGGGTGTAGATTGCAGGTGCTGTGATCTAGCTGAGAGAAGGTAGGTAGCTGATGCTGGACTGCTTGTTGTTATTTTTTAGCATAGGTTTCTGATTTTCACAAGTCTTTGAAGTCTTTGTTTGAAAATAATATTGTGACCTGTGAGGTGGTCAAAATTGACTGCAAATGACTTGAAATTACTGTTATTGAGGTTAATAATAATTAATGTAGGGGAAAAAAAGGGGCAAAATAATGTGATTTTAGCGAAAAAAATAGGGATGTTAGGAAAAAATAGGGATCCAAAACCAAAACACGCAAGGGCGGTTTTGCCAAAACCAAAAGCAAAAGCAAAACACGAAGTTAATACAGATCCAAAACCAAAACCAGAACACGGGGGTCAGTGAACATCTCTACTCCATAATGATTTGAGCTGCTTTACAATTTCTATAGACAATGAACACTGTTATTCAAGTATCAGTAATTATTTTTTCAGTGATAATGCTGTGGAAGATTTAATATGCCAGTGATGATGCCCCAAAATCTAGTATGCTAGTGATAATGCCCAACAAAATCAGGTTGGGCAATTATGTTGCACAACAAGATCCAGTATGGCAGTGAAAATGTCATTTAAAATCGAATGGGCCTGGGGTACTGAATTCAACAGGAAAACCAGAAGGTCTGCACAAACAGCTTCAACACACAACATCAGAATGCAGTTGACTTGATGCAATGACATGAATAGCAACTGAATAAGCAAATCTATGGGTTAGAAACTCTAGTACATATGTGGTATAACAAACAGTCAGTAATACAAAAAGTGGCACTCATCACATCTTGACTGCAAACTTATAGATATAAATAGCCTTTTACTGAAACGCTGCTGAATTCACAATGGGGGGGGGTGATACATCCAGCAAATGTATCACACAGGTGTAATGCACTCTTTCAAGATATATTGGAATAAAAAAAATCACAAGGAATTTCCTGTTACGTAACCATTAATTAGTTAATGCACATCATAGGTGAGTAAGCGAGTAAACACAAATACATAAACACCACCTCATTAACACACATTATACAGTGAAAACTTCAATTATGGTCATATATTAAACAGCATAAATATTTTACAAAAAAGTTGAAAGCTCATTCCGATCATTAAAATCTACTATGCCCAAAGCTGACAGGTTAATAATCCACCTTGCTTCATGATGCAGTTATGACTTATATCTGGTTCACCTGCTCTAAAGGCTGCACCTTTTCAAAAACTGCAAACATCAACACACCAACATTACCTTGTTGAAATAAGTGTATGGGATGGGCTAGGATATGCCCCAGTGTGCCTCTGATTAAAGGCTTTGGCTCATTTGGGGCACGGAGTCTAATGGCCTACTTGATTTTCACTAGAGGTCCCCACAAGGAGACCATAGGAATCTCATGAGGAATTCAGTAACAAACCACAGGGGCAGCAGAGGAAAAAATACGCTGCAGTCAATATCCAGGAAGAGAGGAGGTCAGGAAATGTTCATAGCTCAATTGCACTGCAAAGAAACATGTGATACAGGCAATGTCTGAGAAAAACGCAAATGAGCTGACAATCAGGTGTTGTGAAACATAAACAAAAAGAGAGCAGAAGGTAATTGATAGTCTAATCTGAAAAACTATTGCTTTTCAGTGGCCCCTTCCGCCCATAAGCCACCACTGGGTGGTTCCTGAAAGCTTTAGAAGTGAAAAAAATACCAAACATCTGAAACTTTAATCTAAGAACATAGCCCTTTCAGACCACCAGATAATGAAGATTTCCATAAACTACTTAGAAATCTTAAGGTTTAGGTACAGCACTTTGGAAACAGTAGCAAATAACAATCAAAGGCTTCAGCAAAAAAAATCAATGATACACCCATTATTTACTTTACTTAATGGGAAACCTTGTTTTCTGTACAGTTGGGACAGGTTGTAACATATTCTGAAATGATCTTCTAAAGACCTAGATGACAGCAATGACTTATAATTTCTACATTTTTCTTTATTCCCAGATGTCACACACACAGCGTTGTATTGTAATCTAAAGTTACAAAGGATTTGCCTGGAATTTTTTTTAAGGAGGATTCAGAAGTATAGGCAAGGGAAGAATCAATAATTTTGAGTTCTTCCCATTATTTTTTTACTGTCAAATGAAGAAGAAAGGACATCTCCATTAATGTTTTTGGAACCACGATCAAAAGTCAGCAAAAAATAAAATAAAGTAAAAAAAATTGCCCAGCATGCTTGTCTTAAGTTCAGAGGTTTTTCTGTTTGGAGGCATTGCAGATACTGCTCCTATTTCAAGTAAGGAAGTGTCTACCTGTGAAAAAAGGAGCTCAGAGGAATCAGAGTGTTGTAATACCAGAGTTCAATAAAGAGCCATTTTTAAGGAAAGCAGAGAGGGCTATAGGATGGCATTGATTGAAGTTAGCTCCTTTCTTGGTAAGCACGGTAATAGGAGTAATCACAGAAGAGGTGAGTAGGCTGATATCTATTCAGTAAAGCTGAAACCTTTTCAGGATCCATCTAAAATTCACTGGGGAAAATAAAATATCCCAAAATGGAAGCTGTGACTGTTCAAAGATATATTTTTCTAATTGCCTATTAAGGTTATTGATTCATAGGATTGTAGAAAAGTCTTATATTTCTTGTGAGAGGCCAAATCTGAGGAGAAAAGGAATTTATTACCAACATATTTAAATACTGCTGGTGCATAACAGAGGGCAAAGGACATCACATAGTATTATCCCTAATAGGGGAGAGGGAGGTTTTAAATCTCTTTATTTTCACACTTTGTTCAACAGACAACATTGTAGAACAAGTACAATAAGAGAAAAATAATATGACATAACTACTGGTTCCACATTATATCTTAACAATAGGGTTTAAATATAACAAAGAGTTTTTTTTCCAATGGTATTGTAAAGGAGGAGAGATTAGAAGGCGAGCCTGGAAGAAAGGGAAATGAATAAGGTACAAAGTGGAGTGGGGGGGAATAGAGGTGGGGAGAGGTAAAAATTCTCATTTACATGCTATCCAGAACAGGAGAGCCATGTAGTCTGTATCATGGGGTCCATGTCTCGTGAAATTTGGGAAGAGTGTCATTAAGGAGGGCTGTGATGTATTAGATTGGCGAAATGTGCCATAATATATTCATCAATTCTGGTTTGGAAGGGGGAAGTATCTTTTTCCAAAATCTGGCTATCAGTAGTTTACAAGCTTCACTAACATGAATTGTCAAACGGTCCGTTGATTTTCCTATAGATGGGGCGGCTTTGTTGAGCAAAAAAATGGTGGGGTCTCTGGGGAGATGAACAGCTGTGAGTTGGTGTTGAAGGGTCAGTGCTGTAGTCCACAATGGTGGGATAATGGGACAGTCCCACCATGTAAGTGAGTATCCTGTATGCCACAGCCTCAGCAGCACATGTCTGATGCTGTTGGGAAAATGCGATTAAGTTTAGTTGGGACTAGGTGCCAACTCGAATACACTTTATAGGCCGTTTCCCTGATACTTGCATTGATGGATACCTTGGCCATTCATTTCCGAATTGCTGACCAACCCTCGCTGTCCAGGGCCAGCCCAAGGTCTTCCTCCCATGCCTCCTCGCGGGGATCCGAAGGTGGTAAGTTTAGCTTGAGGAGGAAGCGGTATAGCATTGATATATTTTCTCTATGCCCCCATCAAATAAATACAATTACGCTTAAAGGTTAGTAATTCTCTGAGTTTTTTAGTATGCGTTTGCGAGTAGATAAAGCTACGGATCTGTAGGTACGAAAAGTGCAGAGATGTTGGAAGGCCATGTCTCACCTAGAGACCTGTGAATGTGGGAGGGCCAAATTTACCCATTATGTGGAGAAATCAATCTATTTTTCTTCATTTCCAGAGTACAATCATGGAATCTACATTAACTGGAGGGAACTGTGGGTGTCTTCATATTGGGGTCAGAGGAGAGGGATATGGGGCCAATTTGAAGAAAGTGTTCACAGAATCCCACATCAGGAGAGTAAATCGGATCGCTGGGCATGGATATGCCGACGCAGGTGTGCGATTCGGACAGCCAGGGTGGAGAGTACACCGGGGCCACCAGGTTCATGGCGTTCTCAATATCCAGGTAGCGGATTACCTTGGGGCACCATTGAAATTTGAGTGACTCCTCCAGGTGCACCCTATGTTTGGCAGGAATAAAGAACACCATGTCCTCGGATTTACTGTTGTTGATTTTATAACTGGACAGCCGTCTGTAACATGCTAGTTTAGAGATAAGATATCCAGGAGTTGGACAGGGTCAAAAGCATGTAATCTGCAAACAACGTTAATTTATATTTCTTAGGTCCAAGTTGGATTCCTGAGATATTTACATTGTTCCGAATTGCCGCATCTAGTGGTTCAATACAGAGTGCGAACAGCAATGGTGAGAGGGGGCAGCCCTACCGGGTACCTTTCGCGAAAGTGGAGAGGATCTGAGATCTGGCTTGTCGTCATGACCCTGGAGGTGGGGTTAGATTATAACGCCTTAATAGCTGTGAGGAATTTAATGTAAAACCAAAAGTTTCAAGGGGCGAGAATAGGAACGGCCAAAAGACGCTATCAAATGACTTCTCCGTGTCCAGTGCTAAAATTGACGGAGATTATTGGGTGTTGATACGGTGAATAAGTTTGATAACCCTATGGGTATTATGGAATGCTTGTCTGTTTGGGATAAACCCCAACTGATCAGTGTCGATCAAACCGGGCAGGACCCAGCTGAGTATATTAGCATAGACTTTTGCATATATCTTAAGGTCAGTGTTTAAAAGTGAGATCGGGCTATAATTGGAGCACAGTGTATGATCTTTATCGGGCTTGGGAATGACAATGATTCTTGAGGAAATAGTATGCAGGTGGAAAATTTCGCCATTGAGTATATGGTTGAAGAGCTGTACCATTTTTGGTTTATAATAGCACAATATAATTGTGTATCCATTGGGACTCAGTGCTTTGGAGGGTTTTTGGGAGCTGAGGGCAAGTTTTATCTCCTCCTCCGAAATTTCATCACACAGCGCCGAGTCCTTGGCCTGACTAAGTTGAGGGAGGTTACACAAGATTAGGTAGGCTATAGTATCGGCATCCTGTGAATGGGCATTCCCAGAAGGGGGCAAGTTATATAGTTTGTTATAAAAGTCACGGAACGTTTGGATAATGCCCCTGGGATCGTAAATCAAAAAGCCCCTGTGACTGGATCACTGATAACTAACTTCTGGTATAAATTTATTTAAGGGAAATAGCGCAGTGCGCTTATTAATAAAATGGCCAATGCACTTATTTTTGATTGTGTATATTTTGAGATAGGAAATCATTATTTCGGAGACCAGAGTAGAAAATTAGCTTTTTCTCTTTTAACATTTCTAGAGGAAATGCCTTATTTCTGATATATATATCTGATACAATAAGTCTTTGTTTGGAAAGCCTATTGTATATCTTGGTGTAAGGAAATGTACCTTCTTTGGGAATGTGTACCTTTCTTTGGGAATGTGTATTCTGCGACTATCTAAAGAAAGGATTCATGTTGATTGGATGTCTGAGGGTTCACTTGAAGACAGGAATGTTTAATTAAATATGTGCTGCTAGATTCCCTGGGTCTAAAAACCAGATCCAGGACATCACAGTTTCTAGAGTTTCACAGATAAGTGTAAATATTGCTAGCTTTGGAATGCATGTAAATCTATGTTTTGGCAAACAAGTTACATCCTGATTCTAAAAATAGCCTGTGTCCAAATCTGTAAAAAAAGCACTGTCCTGTACACTGAAATGTATCATTCTGATGTTCCTTCTGACCTGATCACCTGGTACCTTAAACCAGTGTGAGAGCAAATAAATACCACTTGCTTCAAAGACCTGCTTGAATACATCTTCAATATTGCTGTAATCCTGTGACCTACAGATTAGACCCTAAATCTAATCCGTTCTCCGGCTGTTTCTGAGGTTGGATCCAGCTCTCCAGTACCACCGCTCTTCCCTCTACACTGCAGCTCTGGTTAGTGTGATAGGCCAGGGGGGATCCATCCACAGCAACCCTGATCCATAGTAAGAGGTCCAGAGTTACCAGCCCAAGTGTACCAGCACAGGAGTACACTAGCAGTGACAATTACCCAGAAGGAACGTGGTTCTGAGGGCCATAAAGGAGCTCAGTGGAGGCAGCAGGCCCCTCCTACTGCGGCAGTAAGGGCGTATTCAGAATAACGGAAGGGAAGGTGGCAAAGTAAGCCCAGCCGGTTCCCAGCAACAACAGACAGGGTGGCATAGGTGGTCCATCCTGTCACAGCCCCCTTTATACCGGATCGTCGGGATAGACTGCATGGCCCTTTTGGATTTCAGTTTGTTAGCCAATAGTGTCAGATTTGTAGCTCATCTCATAGAACCTTTGTTCCAACTAGCCGAGGGCTCAGGCGGTCTTTCCGCCTGTGAGTTATGCATTTCTCTATGTAGCTGAGACAGCTGTCCAAGAGCCCAGCTGGATAGAGTACACTTGTGAATCTGTTCCAACCTCTGGATTCGGGATGAAAGGGAATCGATTTGTTCTAATTGCTGTTTTTTTCGATGTGAGGCATATTTAATGATTTCTCCTATAACTACTGCCTTGTGTGCTTCCCAGATTGTGGAGTATTGAACTTCAGGTGAGTTAAGGTCAAAATAATCTTTAATTTTGTTTGTGACCAGTTCCTTGACCTGAGGGATCTTTAGCAAGGTCTTATTAATACACCATGAGGATCTACTTGTGGGAGAGACATTAAGATTTAAAAGAAGTTCAATGGCCGAATGATCTAACCATTGGTTACAAGAACAGAGGCAGAGATCAGAGAAGGAACGAGGGAGGCACAGCAAAGAAACATATTGATTCTGGAGTAGGTATCATGGGGGTGGGAGTAGAAGGAGTAGTCCCTGGCCGTTGGATACAACACCCGCCAAGAATCGAACAGACCCGCCTCGGCCATGTTCCGATTGAGTAATTTAGAGCCCGGGGAGTGAGTTCCTGAGGTAGGGATTCCCGATCGGTTAGGCGCGTAAACATTTGCGAACTTAATATTAGGAGGATGAGGGAGCGTCCCTCTGGATCATCTATAATGTTTACGTTTAGAGACATGATTGGCATAGTAGACTGAGGAGAAATGCCTGGAGGACAGCAATGGATGGCCAGCTTTCTTCAGGTGAGTCTCCTGCAAAAGAACAATATCTGCTTTGTGTTTTGAAATATAAGTATGAAGAAGGAAGCGCTTCTGTGAAGTGTTCAGTCCCTTGGTGTTAATGGACAGGAGTTTAAGAGGCATGATTCAGCACCTAAGAATATGTCCCAGTTGGGGATATGTCCGGATACAGGTAATCTAGCAAGTATTGGGGCCAGTTAGAATGGCGTGTCTAGGTGTGATGTGTAGGAGGTGGTGGGGGGTTTGTGATAGAGAGGTAACAAGATCAGGAAAAATAGTGAACAAGAGTGCCCCTAAGACTATGGGACCGTCCAGTCAGCTGGAGTCCAAGTAGGAGGGCTCTCGGTTGCGACTGGTATCTATCTACATATCTGTAACATACTCTTGAGACCAAAGGGTCTCAAGAGTATGTTACAGAGAGATCATGTAAGCAGGTAATCCCTGATTGGTGGGGGGCGTAGGATTAGCCTGCCAAGAAATTATGAGGGGAAGTCTCCTTAGAAACAAGTGCATGAGCCATTAAAAAAACATTGTAAGAACAAAGATAACAGTTCGGGTAAATACAATAAAACTAAAGTTTTGAGGGAAAAAGAACAATGATGTATTGAAAAAGGGACAAGAGGAATAATAGATTCAGAAGGTTGTGGCTGAGGAGTCATGGCATGGCCAGCCTGAGGGTGGAAAAAAGAAGCCCCTGGTTGATCTCCAACATGGCGACCAAAAATTCAGGGGGCCGTGGAGGGCTAAGGTCCCCTACTGTAGAACCTCCATGAAATCCCTGCCACGAATCCCCAATCATACAATAAACATGGAAATGTATTCAGATATGTAATAGAGCAAACAGGTCGGGGCACGGATGGCGGATGGAGAGCCTCATATGGACCAGGGGACTTGATTAAAAGCCAAGAACATAAAAAGACAAATGTAGTAGTAGTAGAATCCCGTTGTGGGCAGGAAGTCGCAAAGCCTGGGACCCTAGTGATTGATGGCCATTCCATCCAGGATGAGGTGCCTGAGATCCCACTTCGGAAACAGCCGAGGGGGCCTGACCATGAACACTCATATGTAAGTAACATATAACTAATTGGTAAATACTGACATAGAGAAGATCAGAAACAACAACAGGTACAGGTTAGGTATTGGTAAACACGGGAGGGATGCCAAAGCTAATATCTAGCGACCTGACCACATCCCTTCATAAAAAAAGTGAAGCACATTTGTAAATTATGTAGCATACATTGTATCAAACAAAGTATATAATGAGGGATATGACCAGTTCAGGTTGGAGGAGCTTCAAGTGTTGTTTCTGATGAAGCGAGCTTAAGTTCAACCTTCTCAGGAGATTCCTTCCATCCTCAAGTGTGTGTGGATGGAGTGTTGCTGGCCACTTATTTCCACCACAAGCCTAAAGGGAAATCCCCATTTATATCACTGATCAGAACAAGCGGAATTTCCCAGAGGTCCCGTCTTTTAGCTACAGTGATTGGAGACAGGTCTTGGAAAATCTGTATCCTTGATCCTTCAAAGTGGATAAAGTTTGTGTTCTTTGAGAAACAGGGTACAAAAAAGGAAACCTTCTCATGGTGCCCAGATAAATTAAATTGTACTAATAATTATAGCAGCTGCATAGGAGGCTACAACCCTCCTCACATGCAAAGGCAAAACACGAGAAAAATGCAGCCCTGAAAATGTCTATAAATAGTAATGTCCTGGAGGATAGACAAAAAGGATGGTCTCACACAATCAGAAAGTAAACTTAAATGTTTATTATATCAAATACAAATAAAATTATATATAATCAAATATTAAGAATGAAAAAAAAAAACCCTATAAAAATACCATATATAAATAAGTATAAACAGTCTGGGTGATAAATAAATAGGTTAAAACGCTACCAATATATGACTACCTAGGAAATCTTTGTTAGTATATCACTGTGGGCCCACAGAAAAAAAGGCATTCAGTTCAAACAAAGCAGCAACAGTCTTTATCCCAAACAAAAAATAGATGGATATATCAAACCAGACACCAAAAAAATGGAATAAATGAATCCAATAGATAAAAACATATAACACAGGCATTGGATATATTAAATGTAAACTTCTCCAGAAATTGATAGTAATTTAAAGAAAATGTCCCAAGGCTCACTGATAACTTGTCCAAAAATAGGCAGTCTGATGGTAATTATGTATGGCAGGAACAGTTATCAAAAATGTGTATATGGACGGTAATAAGCAAAGATATGTATAGTAGCTGGGGTCACTTGGAAAGAACCGGTCGACAGGGCTTACCTATCGTGCCGGTAAATTCACTCGGATCCCTATTGTGCTGTTATCTGATGCAAATAGTCATTTGAGTCACAAATAGACCTGTAGTGCAGACTCTGTCCTCAAAAAATGCTCCCAGAGCTGATATAATCCATGCACATATATGGAATGGTGAGACTAATTGGCCTATTATATTTATAGACATTTTCAGCACTGCATTTTTCTCTGGTGTTCCTTGAGGCCAGAGTAATTTGATCTTGAATGATGGAAATTTCATGATAATGTCTCTGGTGAGGTCAGAGTCTTTGGGCCTGGGTTGGAGAGCTCTGTGAGCATGCTCAATGATTATTTGAGAGTCTGACAAAGCGGGAACCAAGTGGATAAAAAGCCGCAGTAGGTATGGTTCCATATCTGAAACAATGCGAAGTTTGTTTCTGCGTTCTCAGTTTTCGAGGTCCTCATTTTTGTCCTTTAAAAACTCTAACTCTCTGCTGACTTTTTTTTTAGTTTTGGAAGGATTGATGTTGCGAGGCTTGGTTCTCAAGAACAGATGTTTGTTGGTCAAGGTCTGCAATGTCCTTCCTCAGATCTCCCATTGTTTTCTGATATTCAGTGGTAAGGGAGGTTTTCAGATCTAGCAAGAGGGTGCGAAGGTCCATAATGTCCTGTTTGGTAGCTGGTACCTCTTCTATGGCTGAATCTTCGTCACAGGCTTCCCGGTGGGAACGAAGGGGAAGGAATTGAGGTTAGAGGTTAGATGTTTATCCTGGCGTTGAAAGTGATGAGTAATCTTGGCATTAGCTGATTGCTTCTGACGGGTGTAGGCTTTCTACATCATGGAGACAGTATGGGTGTAGTATTTTGTTTCAGGAACTGTGAGTAAGCATGCAGTTAGAACGTTGCTCTGGATAGGCAAGGTTCGCCCGGTGTCACATTACGCTGACATCAGGCATTTCCTCTCAAGGATCAAAGCCAAAGAAAGCTGTAAGTGGAGAATTGATTGGAGTTGGAGAAGATTAGGTGCACTTCTCTAATGGTCGCACTAGGGTAGGGTTACGTGGCAGTTTGGTGTGCCAGGAGGCTGTTCGATGTCACTGCTGCAGGATGTAGTGTGTAAGCACGATTTGGAGTAAAGAGCCATGTGGCTTATTTCAAGAATTCTGGTGGTTGTTTGAGCAGAGTGGGATGGTAAAGTGCCTGAGTCCAGGCCCACGAATATATTTATTGGTTTGAGACACAACGCAAGCAACTGGGATATCTGAGGTGGTACTAGGAGCAAAAGTGTGATACTGTCCCAAGCAATAGGACCTGGGGTGTTTCGAGGATATCTGTCGTCTAGCAATATTGGTTATTGATAGTACCTTTTAAAACTGCAGAGTGGGGTGTAATTCTAGGTATAAGTACTTGGGAGCAGCAGAGTTCAGACTTTTGCCTCCAACCAGTAGGAAAGAAAGAATTGTTCGGACTGTGATGGAGATCTTTAGTGTACAGTTTAGGGGCAGGCCACTAAAAACTGGTACTCACATTAGCCCTTGGATATCACCGGTTGATGCAAAAGAGACCCCCCCAGGTTCTGTGGATATGATTGTTGGTGTGCTTGTGTGCAGAACTGGGTGTCTGGATCCAGCAATCCCTCCTGCAAGGTAGCTGGTGAGTGCCTGAGGGAGATGCAGGCATACCCTGTGGTGCGAGAGAATAGATCTCTCACCTTCTTCAAGGTGATTAAAACTGCAGCAGCTTAGTGCAGTAACTTCTAGTGAGTGGGAAACAGGCATGCATGCAGCAACTGGAAATTTAGTGGACTGTGGAGAGAGGGCAGCATCAGCTGCGGTGGGCTAGGATGGCCTGCAAAGTCGGGCATGAGGGTCTGTCAGCCGGTGTTGACCACAGGGAGACAGAAGCAAGGTAGTTGCAGCCAGTGCAGACAGTGCCGGAAAGGCAGTGGATGGTAAAGCCAGGTTCTGCGCCCTGGAAATAGCCACCTTGTGTCCCGAATATTCTGTGCTGTAGCAGGCGAGGGTACAGAAAGCGGAGGTACCCGATGCGGATTAGTTAGTCGTGAGGGGCTGACAAGGCAGGTGGTTCCTAAATTTTTACAGGCTCCGTCGGCGCCAACCTGAGGCTGCAGCGTCTGGTGCAAAACAGGCCTCAGGCATGTCGGAGCAGCCACAGGTTGCAGTCCAGCGTCCGGGTCCACACAACGGGTGTCTGTTTGGTCGGGTAGCCAGAATATGGTGTGGGAAGCTGACCACCAGTAGAACTGGGACCATATAGAGTGCCTAAAGCACAATTATCCACTGAGCTGGAAGAGTGAGATTTTTTAACCCCTTTTCAAGTTTTCTAATATATGCAGAAATTGCATGGACTGCGGATACAGAACAATACAAGATACAGACGACAGGTGGCAGCATACTCTCAAAGGCAACGTGTGAGGATCCACCGCAATACCAGCTATAGACAACAGGTTATATTGCATTGTCAACACTGACAACTGCACATTATTTTTCACTTACAGCAATCAGCATTTTGCTAAAGGTCAAGATAATTATGACTAAGAGACCTCACCTGTATGCAGCCTTCATAAACCCCCCACTCCTACCAATCATTGCAGGAGCAGTTGGAATTTTGTTTCTCTGCAGGTGCTTCAAAATGTCTTGTATTGTTTGCCTGTTTATTAATTTTGGCATTGTCCCTTGTGATTCTACATTCTCTATTCCATTGACTTCGGCTTTGTTCTTCTCAACTCTATGTTCTCCAACTCGTCAAAAACAGTTTGTCCCTTAGGCCTCATCATCTCAGGAATAATTGTTTTGGCCAGGCGTGGTTTGTATCTGATAGTTACCACAACCAAGGGGTTCTCTCCCCAAGCATCACTGTAACACTTTGGTTTTAGGAATGGATAGTGGATGTATCTGGCCCAAGGTGGAGAAGTACCAGGAACAAAGTCAGGGTCATAATCATAAGGATGGTGAGATGGCAGGGTTTTCACATAGGGAAGAGCTGAGAGAATTTCCTTATATGTCACAGGCGGATGCAACATCCTTCAGGAAAAAAAAAATTAAGAATTCCAGTGCAAGACGGGAATATACTTTTGAATACAAGACAGGCCAAGAAATAGTGGGTTAAAAGCTTTAGAAAGCACAAATAAATAAATGTGTTCCTTATGTAAACTTCCAATTTTCAGCATAATCAAAATGGATGTAAACTTAATAGAATCCATGGATTGATCAATAGCACTAAGAGCCAAGGAAATTTCCAAGAGCAATGTGGGAATTACAAGTTTTGAATGAAACTATCAAACAGGATTGGCGCAGGCCTTCCCAAGGCACGGAACCGCTGCAAGGCAGGATAGAATGTGCTGCCAGGAGTCTGCAGATTGTGGCCCATAGGGTAGACCCCTGATGTGATAGAAAGTAGATGGATGGATGCAGCTGGATACAAAGGAGAGGTAATCCGGAATTGCATTTAGGAATAACTCTGCTTCCCAAAAGATCTGTAAAATTATTAGCGAGTTTACCAAAGGTATACCTCTAACAGGAATCTGCCAGTGAGGTCAGGAGAAGAGCCAGTTCCAATACACAGGTACTATAAACACAGGAAGGTACAGGAGGCAAGGTCAATATAACAAGCCAGGTCGAATACACACAGAGGTACTCGGTACAAAAGATAATCCAGAAAACATGGTTAATGAACAAGCCAGGTCTGGTACACAGACATCATCATCATCGATTTATTTATATAGCGCCACTAATTTGGCAGCGCTGTACAGAGAACTTATTCACATCAGTCCCTGCCCCATTGGAGCTTACAATCTAAATCCCCTAACATACACACACAGACCAAGAGAGACTAAGGGCAATTTTAATAGCAGCCAACTAACCTACCAGTATGTTTTTGCAGTTTGGGAGGAAAATGGAGCATCCGGAGGAAACCCACGCAAACACGGGGAGAACATACAAACTTCACACAGATAATGCCATGGTCGGGAATCCAACTCATGACCCCAGTGCTGTGAAGCAGAAGTGCTAATCAGTAAGCCACCACAGTATTTGGGGTAAGCCAGGAGGCGTGGTGAAGGAACAAGATGGGTCGGACACATTGATAGTGTGGTACCAGGGTTAAGCAGGAATTGTAGTCAGACAAGGCAAGAGAAATTTGCAGTCCCTCTTTGCCATGCCAATCAACTTTATCCCAAAAACAACATATCGACTGCAATTCAGCCCTGCCACAAAAGGACCAGCTGACATCAAGTCAGTGATTCTCTCGTTAACACAGGTGAGAGTTTTGACGAGGACAAGGCTGGAGATCACTCTGCCATGCTGATTGAGTTAAAATAACAGACTGGAAGCATTAACATGAGGGTGGTGCTTGAAATCATTGTTCTTCCTCTGTTAACCATGGTTACCTGCAAGGAAACACGTGCAGTCAGCTTTACTTTGCACAAAAAAGGCTTTTTCAGACAAGAAAATTGCTGCTAGTAAGATTGCACCTAAATCAACCATTTATTGGATCATCAAGAACGTCATGGAGAGAGGTTCAATAGTTGTGAAGAAGGCTTAAGGGTGCCTAAGAACGTCCAGCAAGCGCCAGGACGTCTCCTAAAGTTGATTCAGCTGCGGGATCGGGGCACTACCAGTGCAGAGCGTGCTCCGGAATGGCAGCAGGCAGGTGTGAGTGCATCTATAGGCACAGTGAGGCGAAGACTTTTGGAGGATGGCCTGGTGTCAAGAAGGCCAGCAAAGAAGCCTCTCCAGGAAAAACATTAGAGACAGTGATATTCTGCAAAACGTACAGGGTTTGGACTGCTAAGGACTAGGGTGAAGTCATTTTCTCTGATGAATCCCCTTTCAGATTGTTTGGGGCATCTGGAAAAACGCTTGTCTGAAGAAGGAAAGGTAAGCGCTACCATCAGTCCTGTGTCATGCCAACAGTAAAGCATCCTTTGTCCATTCATGTATGGGGTTGCTTCTCAGCCAAGGGAGTGCACTCACAAAATTTTGCTTAAGAACACAGCCATGAATAAAGAATGGTACCAAAACATCCTCCAAAAGCAACTTTTCCCAACCATCCAAGAACAGTTTGGTGACAAACAATGCCTTTTCCAGCATAATGGAAAAGGCATTGTCATAAGGCAAAAGTGATAATTAAGTGGCTCAGGGATCAAACATCAAAATTTTGGGTCCAATTTCAGGAAACTCCCCAGACCTTAATCCCATTGAGAACTTATGGTCAATCCTCAAGATGCGGGTGGACAAACAAAAACCCACAAATTCTGACAAACTCCAAGCATTGATTAGGCAAGAATGGGTGGCCATCAGTCAATATGTGGTCCAGAATTTGATTGACAGCATGCCATGGCGAATTGCAGAGGTCTTCAAAAAGAACAGTCAACACTGCAAATATTGACTCTTTGCATAAACTTAATGTAATTGTCAATAAAAGCCTTTGACGTTTATTAAATGCTTGTAATTTTACCTCAGTATACCATAGCAACATCTGACAACATAGACAAAAAGGTCTAAAAACAATGAAGCAGCAAAGTTTGTGAAAACCAATACTTGTGTCAATCTCAAAACTTTTGGCCATGACTGTAAACAAAGTGGGTGTCGCGATCAGGAGCTGGAGCGTGGAGCAGGTAAGTTCTCACAGGGTTCTCCTCTGTGAGCCTGTCTTTGTATGCAGTTCCTATGGCATTCTTCAGTGCTAAAAGTTACTGTGTTGAAACAGCTATTTTACTGCATATTGTATTGTTATATATTGATTGAATTTTAGTTTAAGATACTGCATTGCTCCCTATAGCTAGAATTACCCCTGTTGATATTTATTAATATCTAATGATGCTGTATTATAAATTTGCATGTATCGTGAACAAGAGAGATATACCCCTTGGAACAGCCAGGGAAGAAATAGGGTACACTCCTGGAACCTCTACCCCTGCCAAAACTAGACCCATTGACAGACTCAGTACAGCCTACCCCCTCTCCCCAATTGGTTAGACTGCTCAAACATCCAAGTGGATTTATTCAGTTTTCAAGTGTTTATTTTCATTTATAGTTGTCAGGAAACAAGGTATGGTGCAGTCCATGTCTCTCTTCAGGAAAGTGCTGACTAGGAGTCACTACCTCTATCACTAAGGATGGTGTCATTATCATCATAATATATCTGTACACTTGGCCGTTATCTCCATCCTGAACAGTATTTGAATCTTGACTTGCTCCATAAGTCTTCCTGCTGCTAAAGCTTTTCAAGTGGTCCTACCAGGGCAGTAGTTGGAGTAACACACCCCAGAGTTTGGTAGAGCATGAATATCTAATGATGACCATAGATGGAAATCTAATATTAGGGCATACAAGGAGGCGACAGTGAGAGGGTGTGTATTGTTAGGCATATTACTGCTGCTGCTATTACTGGGTACAACTAATAGTTGTTATATTAAGCATTACTGTTACTGAGTGACAACCTCCATACTTCTACTGTTGTTTGCATTACTACTACTGTGCAATTTACTGAATATTAATCAACTAATTTTACCTGTCAATAATAGTCATTTATGATTAGAAATGGAAATTGTATATATATAAAAAAAATATAATTTTTTTCCGTTGATAAACATTAGAGTTAGGCTGTCCTTAATGTCTACTGTACATAAAACACATTTTTACAGTTGCTCTGATTGCAGACACATGTTATAGCATGCATATGATACTGACTCAGGAGTTAGACATGGCTGAATTCGCTTGAGTTCATGCAACAAGTATGGGCACACACCCCTTCCCCGCCATGTTCACTCCCTGAAATCGTAGACCATCGGAATTGTCATTTGCGTTGGCACACGCAGCAGATTTGCTTTTGTTGACGAATGAGTGTCCTCGTTCTGGGCATGCGCAGAAGGGAATTGTGTACAATACGCACACAAAAAAAAAAGATATGTTCCTTAATGACTCAGGCCCATAGTACCAACCTCATGACTCTTTGTGATGCAAACTAGCATGAAGACTAAAGTTGGAAAATAATTATTCAACGCAAAAGCATTTTAAATTGTAGGTATAGCACATATACTATTTTTTTTTATCATGTTTATTAATTATGCTCTCTTGCATGACAGCAAACTAAATATTCATATATTACAAACACCATTTAAGTGCCTTTGCAGTTTTTATCATATTAACATTGCCAACCTTTCCTCTTCCTTCTTCAAGGTCTTTTGACAGGACATGTTGTCTCTCACTTTCTGCTTCCATTGTTGAATTGTGCAGTGAATTTGACAAAGGCAGGGCTTCTTCACTGTATCAAGTAATGAATATATTAATTTTACTTAACATAGTAACATATTTGGAATCAACATATTGCATATAAAAAAATATATGTTTCAATGCAATTTTTTTGCACAGAAAACATATGAAGATAACGTTCTAGAATTGTATTTACCAAATTTCACAACATGATATTGTTACAATTAGCAACAATAAAGCCTCTATTTTACATAACAATACTGAGTCAGTCGCAAAATAGGCGTAAATTACTCTTACAAAGAGCAAATGCAAAAAATAGTGTATTTCCATCCTTATATTGAGCTGAACACATCTAGAGATGCAACATCAGGAAGAAAAAGTGTATAGTTTTATATGGGGTATTCCTAGGGTGTTTGTTTTATGAGGTACAGTGTTTAGGATCATATGTTGAATCTATTCAGCAGATTGAAAGACCCACCTGGACAAAAAAAATCATAAAATTTAAAATTAACTTTTATTTCATACCCATAAAAATATATATCTAAAAAGCAAAATATTAAAATTCTAAAAACAGTTACGCTGACAGAATTAATGTTGTCTTAATCAGTTGAATTCTGATAAAGTATTAAGGATCTTATGAAACAGGACCCAAATTATCTTGCATTCTCCAGTTAATTATTATAATGTAGGCAACATTATAACATATTTCAGTCATCATAATAATGAAAGATTTATTCTTATTGTTTGAAAGTGACAGTGACTTACTTACTTAAGTCATATGTAAATAAATCAGTTTACAAATTAATTCCCATCAATAGTACTCGTCTATATCACTGATTAAATTTCAATATATGGGTATGTTCATTTAGACAAAAACTGTAGTACATGTCAGAGTGGTGACCCATAAATTCTAATCATATAAGCAAAGATTCTGATGTAAGATTCGTCCCATGTCAATCTAGGTAAACCTTTGTTTTTCACAAGTTGTAAAATCGAATAATTTAGAGCAACATGTCTTTTGTTAAATTTTATATGTGTGCTTTCAATGGCTATTCATACAAATATATGACAAGGCATATAGCTAATATTCAGACTGCATACTCAATGCCCTTAAATTATATATGGGGCTATTTATTAATGGTTACATCCCCTCCCCCGTCAATTATCATCCCTTATCACATCTTATTTATTAAACAATCATGCTGGGACAGCACAACCGATAAGTCCCAGCGACTTTACTAACAACTCCTTGATCTGACTGAGAGTCATTAATGGCCAGAATGCAGTCCCCATTGAGAATTATGCAGTATAATGCGATACTTAGCCTAATACAGGAGATAGCTATGATATCTCATTCATTAGGCCTTTGTTAAATAGGTAGGATATACTAAATTATACCTAGACCATGCGGTAACAGGCTTAATAAATAGGCCCCATAGCTTTTAAATGTTTTATTGCCGTCTCATCAGCATTTGCATGTGATAAATTGTGCCTCCGACATATGTCTTTGCTCAATCATACTTCAACCCGTTCATCTCTTGGGTTTACTATTTAAAGAAGTTTCATCTAATCACTGTTGGTCATTTAATATTGACGCTCATAGTTTCAGATCAGTTTGTCATTCCTAGTACACTACTATCTTTGTGATTCTGAGTGTTACACTTTAAAAATAACAGAACTAAGGATATTCTCATACATCTCACTGACTGAATTAAAAAAGAATAGTCAAACCGTAACTGGTTAAAAGAGTAATCAGAGGAAGAATGCTAGTGAGAATTGTTAATTTATCCCATTCAGGGTTAGAGTTGTAAATCAAATGTCATTCTTTCTTCTTGTTGTAATAGCGACTTTATTCTGTCTGCCCTGCTGGTGGGTATGGATCATGACCAAGTACCATATAGCAAAGTGTTAGTAATGAAGCCATGATTAACACAAAATGGTTTTCCACAGAATGTTCACTGCATCCTTCTTTTTTAATATATGAAAGGACTTGGACATTTTTTTTTATTGTTCTTTCTGTCTTTCAGAGATATGTTAAGCCACAGGGGCATCAAAGGATGTAAACTACAAACATTGTAATACAGGTGAGGTAATGCTTAAGTGGAAATTTACTACCATAATGGGGATGATGGAAAGATGGAAAGGTTTGCATATATCTGCAAGTTACACATTTCTGTTCATTTAAAACATCTGTTTTTTTGTGGGAATGTAACCATTTGTTTAAAGAAGCTGATGTCAACAATATTCTGCACCCTGACATTATGAGCATATTAAACATCAGCTGCGGAGAGCTGCGTGCACCTAACAGTAGTGCATGCAGCATTGCCCATATATATTATGGGGATAGGAAGAGTTGGAGAGCAGCCGAGCACTGCCTAAAATTATAGCCACGCCCCCATGCATGCTGGTCACGCCCACTGGTGGCGTGGTGTGGAAACCCCCCCTCTACAAATCCTGTGTTTGCCCCTGTTTACATACCATTATATGATTGCTACAAAGCTCACATGATATTGTAAGCTTCCGCATTAGAAACACCCCCACAATTGGCATATAAAATGCTAATTTCTGTTGTTGTTGGATAGCGATACTTAATAAATATTCGCTAGATTCTACTAGTGATTGAGGAATCAAGGGAAGTGAGTAAAACAATGGCTGAGATCACAAAGATTGAATCTACTATAGAGATTGATAATATCGTGGACAATGTACTTAAGCATGTAAGCTTATTATATTACAGAAGTATTAACAACTACAATTTGCTTCCTGTATTTTATCAGTTCATAGAACTAACTAGAGTTTGATATATGGATTTTGGCATAAGTTTAGGTCATACTGGTATCATGAACATTTTGTTTTTCATTCTACTGTTAATACTAAGTTTGCAGCAGTTTGCAGGCAGATATTGATTGTTATGTCAATTGATTGAACAGTAATTCTGTATTAATTTTATCTCGAGCATAGCTATGCTGTCATGATAAACTGCTATTGACTGTGATTTATAGGCTTACATCAATATGCTTATTAATGTATTATTAGTAACTTCTTAAGATATTTATAGAAAGGTTCTGCAGATGCTCTACCTGAGAAGAGGTCTAGGAATACATATATCCAGAGATTTATTTATCTATTTGCTATGCGGATTTGAGTAGTCACTGATGGGATACTATTCACTATGTTCACATTTTTTTGCCTATGTTGTACATGCTGATATTCTGGGTGTTGAGACACCTCAATATGGTTGCAGCTGCCCTGTCATCAATGCCCTGATGATCTTGTACCCTAATCGCCGGCATGACCAACCAAAATAATACAGATATGTGCATGTGCATATTATGATCACATCCATTAGTAACCATACTGATTATTATAGTTATCAAAATAGCCTGCGCTAGTTTAATTACTTTTATAAATATCAGCACATACTAGGATTAATTGTACAATATACACAAACTCCTCTCTGACAGGATCGGAGAATATGATATTAATAGATGCATGTGAACTAAGTGATTGTGGCCATAAGCTTATAACATATGGCCAATTACTTACATATACATTTATAAATGTTTATTGAACATTTAACGTATACTCTATGGTTGATGATAGACATTATATTAAAGCATGCATGGTCACAGATGGATTACAACCAGAAGTTAGCATGCGATCAAGACAATATTACAGTGAGGAACAATGATGGGAATGGCTGACTTGAGATATTTTGTGACAGAGTCACTGGTTTGTATGGCAGGTATTCATGTCCCAGGCTGTCTGACTTGCATGCTTTTAAACCTAGGGAGATTACTCTGTAATGGAAGCAACATCCAAAAGAGTGTGTTCGGCTTCAGGAAAAGCAGTTAAGGGTCCCTGGTGTTTTGTATGGAGAGAGCAGGGTGGGCTCCATGCAAAAGGCCCAATCCTGGTCTACTGGTCTGCAGGCTCACAGCAGACTAATTAGGAGCTGCACCTGAGTGATGGCTGTAAAAGGCTGCAGCTTTCCCTCAAACTCTGTCTGAGGAGGAGGTTGGTTGCCTCTTGAGAGGCTCTGCTATGGTGAGCAATAAGATATGTATATGATTTGTGTGTTGGACATAAGTTCCTGCACAGGAGAGAGGGTCTCCACAAATGTTTACATAAGTACCGGACAGGCAAGATTTTTATTTTTGTTTTGATTACTTTGATTGTACTAATAAAACTGGTTGAGGCCAGTTAAAATGAAAACCCTGCATTCCCCTGACACGGTCACAAAATATATTTATAGACCTATCTTTCCATCTCAGGACCGTCTGACCACTGTTCAACTGCTGTTAACATGTATGTGTGTGTGTATAAAATTTTTTAAATTATATATATATATATATATATATATATATATATATATATATATATATATATACACATATATACACACATACATACATATATACACACATACATACATACATACATATATATATATATATATATATATATATTTATTTATTTATTTATTATGTGGTATACTGACCGCCTTAGCAGTTGCATCACTTGCTCATCATTGATAATGGGGATTTGAATGGCACCCATATATCTGTGGCCATGGAAACTGAGAAGGGACAGGAATAAACAATACCAAGGCACAGGTACACTTCACATAATCAGCTCCTTCACAAGAAAGCTGGTCAATGACACCAGCTCTTACATTTCTGTGTAATGGCAGGAGCCAGAAAGTTCCTTGTATACCCCGCCTGTACTAATTACAAAAAGCCCCAACAATAAAAAGCTTTCTAGACACTCTGGTGAGCTGGTGGTTGGATAAATCAGCAAACACAAAAAGGTCACCATTTCTCTAGTTTCCCTGAGTTACATATACAGGGTATAAAACCCTTATTATCATAGCTTTTTAAGGTGCCACAGTGCTAAGCAAAGGGAAAACAAGACATACATAAAACAGTGAAGAGTAGCATGGGAGAAGTCTTGCAGGCGGGAGTGAGAGGTAGTTACCAGAGACAAGATAAGGAGCAGGTCAGAGGTAGCACTAAGAGGGCAGGAGGGAGAGTATTTTTATATGAGATTTGAGATGTATGAAGGGGGTGGTGTTGTTGAGGGCTTTGTAGGTAAGGCTGAGTAATTTGAATTGGATCCTGGAGAACACAGGGAGTCAGCGTAGGGAATTACAAAATGGTGCAGCAGATGTGAAACAATGAGGAAGATCAGTCTTCACACTTCAGTCCATCCTAAATGCTGCTGCTGGATACCTGGGCTTTGGGAATATCAGAAAACAGGAGGTTGCAGTAGTCAAGACAGGAGAAGATGAGAGAATGGATAAGAGTTTTGGTAGCATGTTGACCAAGAAAATGGCATATTCTGGCAATGTTTTTAAGTGGAGTCGATAGGACTGAGAGAGAGTCTGGATGTGAGGAATAAAGCAGAGGGCAGAGTCAAGTGTAACATCAAAGCAGTGGGCTTGGGAGACTGAGGAAATTCTGTTATTGACAGTGAGGAAGATTTGAGGGGAGGTGTTGACTCTGGCTGGAGGGAAGATGTTAAGCTTTGTTTTGGACATGTTGAGCTTTAGATAGCATTGGCACATCCCTGTGAAGATAACAGAAAGACAGTTGGTGACATGAGATAATAAAGAAGAGGAGAGGTCAGGGGAAGAGATATATATTTGGGTGTCATCAGTATGGAGGTGGTACTGGAGGTCGATTGAGCGAATAAGTGCCCCAAAAGAAGAGGTGTAAAATGAAAAAAGTAAATTACAAAGCCTTGTGGGACCCCAACAGATAATGGGAGTGGAGGGGAGAATGTGCCACAGGTAGAAACACTAAAGGAGCAGTTCAATAGTAGCTATTATAAGAGAGGTGTTTGTACACTATTTGCTATAGTAGTGTGAAGGCAAAGGGGGAGAAAGAAATAGGGCGGTAGTTGAAGAGAGAGTCTGGATTGAGATATGGCTTCTTTAGAATTGGCGAGATGAGCGCATGTTTAAAGGAGGATGGAAATGTGTCAGTGGAGACAGACAAGTTGAAGATGTGAGCTAGAGATGGGCATGCAGTGGTGGAGAGGGAGCGGAGAAGTTGGGAGGGAATAGGGCCGCCTGGACAGGTTGTAGGGTGAGATGATCGCAGAAATTTACAAATACACTACGGCTATACACTAGTCAACCTGGACTGGCACCATGATTTTGGGAAAATACACAATATGGGGCAAACCATGTACAAGTGTCTCCTGTGGCCTGTTCAGTACTTGGCTGATGGGTTTAGTAGAGGGCGAAGTGCTACTGACATAAAAAAAAAGTGGGTGACCCGGGTCTCTGTGAATTGGGAAATTATCGTCTTTACTTTAAAAAGGGCTGCTTTGTTTTTTTAACTTTTCATTTATTTTTATACTACCAGTCTTGTACGACTCATAGCTCAACAGTTGGAACAGCAGGTCCAAGAAAATGCATTCTAGGATATATAGTTTCTCAAAAGCTGGAGAATCACATGTTTTCTATATCTACATAGAAGAAAGAAAGCAGTTGTTTTCTCCCGGTGCATTTTTGGAAAAAGAACATCAGTTAAACCTTAATAATCTTTATTAAATCAGTTAAAATATTAGTGTGTGCAAAGAAGCAAAATATTTAAAATACATATAATGAATGCGCAATCAAAGATGTAAAAAGTGTTTAAAAGAAGAACTGGTATCAAAACCTGCAGTAATCCTAATTGTCAGTTATGCTCCAGAAAATGTCAGAAGTTTAGTGGAGATTATAGTGTATGATAAATCCCCCAATAATAGCATCCAGGATTTTTATAACTCCATTGCGATTATAAATACACATCTCCTGTAGATTGTACCCAACTAAGTTAGGGAGAGAGGAGTAAATAAAGGATATGGGCCTGATTATTCAAGAATCGCAAAACAAACGTGTGTGTTAAAAAAAGAAAAGCATGTAAATTGGGCATATGTATGTCTGTACTCAACTACAAGTGGATCTGAAGCTATGTCTCTTGGCATGCTCTACTTTGACAGACAATATGCTGCAGGACATGTTAAATACATATGTGGAATATAAAGTCCCAGGAGAACGCATATAAAAAAAAGTATTACAATTCTTCTCACCTGTTAATAAAATAGTCATTAATGAAAAACCGTAAAAAAAATAAATCTATTTTTTTTCCCTTTATCCCCCTCTATGAAATATGTTAATCAAATGTTATGAATGTCTTGTGTACATAAAATGCATTTGTACAGTTGCTTCTGTCTGCAAATACATGTTGTAGCATGTATAAGTGACCGTCATCACTATCACTCGGCACTTACACCTGACCAGTAGCTGGTGCAGGTTATACAATTGAAAAACATGTACTTTAATCAGACGCTGCTGCATACGCTCGAGCTTGGCACGCCCTTACTGTAAATTGACTACATGCATATAACCATTCCCCTCCCCGTTCTTTGTGCTTGAAGATGAATTGGACATTGCTGGTTTGTTTATGGGCATGTGCATTTATATCAATGATCATTGTTGGACAACTTTAAAAGTGCTTTCAATATTGTAACTAGAGAACAATTCAAAAGATGGCCCTATTTGAATCCATTGTGGTGGTGTATAGAGCCCAAAATATGAGAATTGTGTCGATGTCCCAATATTTATTTACTTGACTGTATGTTTGGTATTTGAAGCTGTTATGTCTACATGAAATATCCCTAGTCAATACACTGGTACATATCTGTACAGCACTCATAAAATTAATGTGAATGAATCAAAGTAATAAAATTACACTAAATTCATAATTTCATATTTCTTACCTTTGACATTCTGTAATATCACACACCTCCGGAGGAGGACTGTCTTCGTCATTTTTCCATCCACTTACATATTTGTTTACAGCTCCTTGTCTTTGGAAGGATCTTGATACAGATTTCTGCTGTGCATTGGCATGAGGAACAATGTACTCTGTGGAAGTATCCAAAGTTCCATTACTTTTAGGACACTGTGATGAAGGGCTTCCTGAATGGCGTGACCCACTGCAGAGGCAAGCAGAAAGACACTATTTAGACTTGCTTATATGATAATAGGACAAGTTAAATTTTAGCACACATCTCTATCATTTATAAATCTGGACCATATATGCAGCCCTTTAAAAAAAAATGCTTTCTAAATTAACCCTGTAAGGCCCTTCTACCTGACAGAGGCAAACAGGCCTATCCAAATATACACTTGCACTTTTTGGCAACTTAACTAATGTATATGTATTAGTGTGCTGGGTAAATATGTGTCTCGACATAAAATTGTTACTTTGCGCACAACGTATTAAGAGTCACATATAGTGTGTTCTTGCAGCCTCTTGTGTTTGGAGAAACGTACAAGCTATACCTCCCAATATGCAAGGCTTCGACAGGGAAGAGGGTGTGGCCATGCTGGGGGACGTTATCACAGCCCCAGAGGGCTACCCAGCACTGTACAGCACTATTAGATATCCCCAACATTCCCACTAAGTACAGTAAAAGCATGCAGAAGCAGATTAAGCGGATATGTTTAAAATGCATCTAGGTTGCTCATATGTCAGCTACAACATTAGCTGGGTGCAATTTTGAGACATGAATATGATGATGATCATCATCTTTGCTCTGGATGCATCGATATGCTTGACTTAAGGCTGCATATATCTTAATGTGTGAAACATCAAATACAGATATGGAAATGAAAGTGTGCAGATGCAGTTTTGTGTGTGTTTCCCTTACCAAATCTATATTAACATTTTCATGAACAAAATCTTTTAAAAAATGTGCATACTAATAATGCATTTTGTTCTGTTTAAGAACATTTGCATGAATGTTATTTTTTTTTACTTGCTACGTTACAAATTTAAACACGTAGGGCCTGATTCAATAAGGATAGTAAAGCAGAAAAAAGGAGTAACCTTGCACCTGGGCAAAACCATGCATTGCATTTGAGGGGGAGAAAAATTTAAAATGTGGGGACAGATTTATAGCTGAAGTACGGCATATCCTAAAACAACTTTACATTTCAGTGTAAAAACAAAGCTATCAAGTATTTGTACGCTACATGAAAAAAAATCCAGTATTTAACTTATGTGCAAAATAATAAACTAATTTGCACCCCTTGCATTGTAACATCGTTAGTCCAAGGAAATATTTACTCCTTTTTTTGTCTCACTTTCCTTAATGATTCAGGCCCATAGTGCATACTTTTTGTGCACCCATTTGTCCGCCACACATGAAAACAAATACAATTTGTGGGATTGCAGTCCTTTATAGCTGTACACAGCTAAAAGTAAATGCAAAAGTAAAAATGTAAATTCAAGTCATTAAAAGTCATGGGAATAACAAGAGATCAAAATATGTGAGAAATGTGCACATTTTATTTATTTAATTATATTGGGTTTATAGCTTCCATAAAATACATTTTCTTTTTTTTTATTGAACAATAATCTTTTTAATTTAAGTGATACAGCTCTGGTAACTTACATAAACAAGGTGATACAGGGGCTCGGGATGTAAATCCCCTAACAAAACACTGTTACCATGCATCTGTCTCAAATAGGCTTCACAGTAGAAAACAGTAGTAGAATGCATTTGTGCAGATAGAATTAAACTGTAGCCAAAAATACACTTAACAATATAAAATGCACCTTGTGTTTACAAACTATGTCCTATTAAAAGTAACAACAGGTGCCGATCCGGCACTACTGTTGAAGAGGACACACAAATATCAGGATGTTATACGTATCCAAAAAAGTTCTTCAGCCACCCACTAAAGTGGAAACGCCTCATTAAATACACACTCTACTCTTTGAAGTTAATTTAATTTTTGCGCTTTTTACTTTGGCGCTTTATTGCCATTTTTAGCAGGGAACACCAGGATCCACCAAGCAGCTTCCATCACGGGCAAAAATTTTGCCCTCTACATTTGCTGCTATCCTGCTTTAAAAGTGGAAACAATAATACAAGTTAGAAGGCCCACATTTGAACTTCCCTCTGAAAAGTTAAAATATTTTAGCCTGAAAAAAACAACACCCCAAAGCTTCTTTCTCACAACAGCTTTGGCAAATAAAACAAAACAAAATTAAATTGAATATTTCTTACTTCATCCTTCCATCAGAACCAGACAACGCTACACTCACAAAGCTCAGATAATGAAAAAAGTGGCGGTTAAACAGTTTCACAAATATAATATCTAACTATATCATGCTTAAAGGAAGCATGCATATTACTACCAATGCCATATAAAATATATATTAGTTACAGTAATAACAAATAACTAATATATGAGTCACTTTACAAATCTGGTGCAAGTGCAAGAGGGCAATTCATGTGTGTCGCCACACAATTGGATTATGTTGTGCCTCATCCCCTTATCAAATAATTCATGCATCATATTACATGTTCTGTACCACCATTGTTTTTTTAATTATTTCCCCTAATTGCTCTATGAAGGAACTAACAGTTTTGATTAGCGTTGCTTGGCACGGATTCCCTTCTGCAAGAGGTAACAATTTGGCCTTTTGATCCAATCAGTTCAGTAATCAAATGGTTGTCTTGTAAACATTTTTTCATATTTTGTAGACACTTTTCATTTTATTAACACATACAATTATAATTTGCCAATTGCTGCTGATTACAACCTAAAAAATAATCTGTAGTTTGGGTCTAATCATCATCAACCATGTTTTCCTCTTGGCTGCCAGCAATTCACATCTGCCCAACAACATTGTCTGTGTTATATTCACCTGAAGGGTATATACTTTTTAAAGATGCCTACATTTATGCACATTATGTTTGAGAGAGCTGAACCTTTATTCTTCAAACTCATTTCTTGCTTGCATATAGCTTGATTTTTGCTCCAACAGTAATTACATATATTATCCACTAGTTTCAACTGCCTTAAATGTAGGGATGTGCACCGGCGACTTTTGGTGTCTTGTGTTTTGGATTCGGATTTTCGTGATGTTTTGGGTTCGGATTTGTTTCCCAAAACACCTGCCGAAAGGTTTTGGTTCGGATTTAAGGTTTTGGATTCTGTTTTTTTTTGAAAAAAAGCATAAAAAGTTCAAAAATCAAGTTTTTGGGCTTATTTTCACTCCTACGCTATTATTAACCTCAATAACATTCAATAACAATCATTTCCACTAATTTACAGTGTATTCTGAACACCTCACAATATTGTTATTAGTCCAAAACGTTGCAACGAGATATCTTTCTGGACTGCGTAGAGGAGTGGTCACCACAATATAATTTAAAAACCCTGAACTTGTATGATTCGCACCAATAAATGTATCTGGACTGCGTAGAGGAGTGGTCACCACAATATAATTTAAAAACCCTGAACTTGTATGATTCGCACCAATAAATGTATCTGGACTGCGTAGAGGAGTGGTCACCATAATATAATAAGAAAACCATCAACTTGTATGATTCGCACCAATAAATGTATCTGGACTGCGTAGAGGAGTGGTCACCACAATATAATAAGAAAACCATCAACTGGTATGAATCGCACCAATAAATGTATCTGGACTGCGTAGAGGAGTGGTCACCACAATATAATTAATAAAAAACCCTCCACGGCTCTGAATTCCCCAAAAAAAAATTCTGGACTGCGTAGTGGGGTGGCCCCGGTACCCAATTTGATACCGGGGCCACAATATAATAAATACACCCTCAACTGGTCAGAATTCCACCAAACAAGTATCTGGACTGCGTAGTGGGGTGGCACCGGTACCCAATTTGGTACCGGGGCCACAATACCTCCTCCAAGTTCCAAGTGTAGTGTTTATAACATATTAACACTACACTAATACTAGCACCTCAATACCTCTTGCTTTAAATAATGACAGGGCATTTAACTTTTGATTTAATTTTTTGAATTTGTTGACATTTTCTTTTTGAACATGTCAAACGACTGTTGAATGGTCACATAATGCCAAAAAAAGAGTTGAAAGATGGAATTGTCCTTGGCCCTCCCACCCACCCTTATGTTGTTGAAATAGGACATGCACACTTTAACGAACCAATCATTTCAGCGACAGGGCCTACCAAACAACTGTGGCTGAAATGATTGATTTGTTTGGGCCCCCACACCAAAAAAACAATTCATCTCTCCCTGTACAAACTAAACAGGCTCTACTGAGGAAAGATGTCATCCTCATCCTCAACCTCTGATTCCTCTCCCCCTACAGTGTGTACTTCCTCCTCCTCACACATTATCAATTCGTCCCCGCTGGACTCCACAACCACAGGTCCCTCTGTACTATCTGGAGGGCAGTGCTGTACTTCATTGAGGAATTGATTATTCATTTTTATAAACATCATTTTTTCAACGTTGTGAGGAAGCAACCTCCTTCGCCGCTCACTGACCAGGATCCCCGCTGCACTAAAAACTCTTTCCGAGTACACACTGCAGGGGGGACAACTCAGGTAAAATAGAGCCGGTTTGTACAGGGGCTTCCAAACTGCCTTTTTTTCCTGCCAGTAACAATATGAACTGTCTGACATGTCTATTTTGATGGTGTCAGCAAAATAATCCTCCAACATTTTTTCAATTGTGACAGCATCCAATGCAGCGACAGTAGACATGTCTGCAATGGTTGGCAGGTCCTTCAGTCCGGACCAGATGTTATCAGCATCCCCGCCAGCGGCTCTTTTAGGAAAACTGAGCTTTTTCCTCGCAGCCATAGATGTGGAAGAAAATGAGGGTGGAGCTTTTGGCATGTCACGGTCCTCTTTAGAGGACAATCTCCTGACCAGCAGGTCTTTGCACCGCTGTAGACTTGTGTCCGCTGTAAACAGAGACACAACATACGCTTTAAACCGAGGATCGAGCACGGTGGCCAGAATGTATTCCTCTGACTTTAAAAGAGTGACCACCCTCGGATCCTGGCAAAGCGTACGAAGGGCTACATCCACAAGAGCTACATGCTTGGTGTAATCGCAATGGTTTACCAGCTCCTCCCTCACTTTCTCCAGCTGCTTCTGCAACAGCCTGATCAGGGGAATGACCTGACTCAAGCTGGCAGTGTCGGAACTGACTTCTCGTGTGGCAAGTTCAAACGGCTGGAGAACCTTGCACAACACGGAAATCAGTCTCCACTGCGCTTGACTCAGGCGCATCCCCACTCCTTTGCCTATGTCGTAGGTGGCTGTGTAGGCCTGAATGGCCTTTTGCTGCTCCTCCATCCTCTGCAACATATAGAGGGTGGAGTTCCAGCGCGTCACAACCTCTTGTTTGAGGTGATGGCAGGGCAGGTTCATGCTTTTTTGATGTGCCTCTAGTCTGCGGTAGGCACTGGCTGAATGCCGAAAGTGTCCAGCAATTTTGCGCGCCACCGCAAGCATCTCCTGCACACCCCTGTCACTCTTGAGGTAATGCTGCACCACCAAATTAATGGTGTGGGCAAAACATTGGACGTGCTGGAAATTGCCCATATTTAATGCCCGCACAATGTTACTGGCATTGTCTGACACCACAAATCCCCATGAGAGTCTAAGTGGGGTAAGCCACTGGGAGATAATTTCCCTCATTTTCTCTAATATGTTGTCAGCGTTGTGCCTCTTATTAAAGCCTGTAATACACAATGTTGCCTGCCTTTGCACGAGCAGCCATTTTGTAGATGCTGCTACTGATGCAGCTGTTGCTGTTGCTGCGGAAGGGGATGCATCTACCCAGTGGGCTGTCACAGTCATATAGTCCTTCGTTTGCCCAGAATCACTTGTCCACATGTCCGTGGTTAAGTGGACAGTGGGTACAATCGCATTTTTTAGAGCACTGAGGACACTTGATCGTACTTCACTAGGCAGGCGATACCAAAAATGTACAGAGAAGTGGAATGTCGACGGGATTTGGTACCGGGGACACAATACCTCCATCAACCCTCTAAATCCCACTCCACTGATGGCGGACACCGGGCGCACGTCTAACACCAACATTGCAGTTACAGCCGCAGTTATACGCTTTGCAATAGGGTGACTACTATCGTATCTTGTGGTCATGGCAAACGACTGTTGGACGGTCAATTGTTTTGTGAAAGACTTAGCGGTCAGACTCTGGGAAGATGACCGACTAACAGCAGCAACAGCAGCAGCAGTAGTAGGCGTACCGCTGCAGGATTCCTCGGATGAATCCCGTATTGGAGAGGACTCAGTCTGGCTGCTGACTTGGGCTGCAGGACTCAATCTGATGGAGATTGTGGAGGAAGTTGACGAGGAGGGTGTTGCTGGTGTGTATCCAACTGGACCACGGGATTTAGGTGTCCCTGTACCGATGACGGTCCTAGCCCCAGTTCCTGAACTAACCACTGAACTATGAAGGTTATTCAGGTGACGTATAAGGGAGGATGTCCCTAGGTGGGCAAGATCCTTACCCCTGCTTATTTGAGCTTTACATAAGCTACATATGGCCATACATTGGTTGTCCGGATTTAGATAAAAATAACTCCAGACCGAAGAGGTGCATTTTTTGGTCTTCTGACCAGGCCTGACGATGGGCTTTTTCATCCCATGGACATCAGCTGTTTCCCCCCCTGGTGCCTCATTTACAATAACCACATCACCATCAAGTTCCTCCACAGCGCCAGCTACATCATCAATAGCCTCCTCCTGAGCCACCTCTTCCCGTACAGTGATGGGAAGGTCAGGCTTGACAACCACCAACACCATTGGACTCGCCTTGGGGATTTGTGATAATTTCTCTTTAGAAGGCAGAGTTGTTTGCTGTTTTGTTGCTGACAGCATAACTCTTTTTTGTAGGGGGGGGGGAGGAGGAGGAGGGCTAAGATCCTTGGGTGAAGCTGGACCACTAGTCATGAACACGGGCCAGGGCCTAAGCCGTTCCTTGCCACTACGTGTCGTAAATGGCATATTGCCAACTTTACGTTTCTCCTCAGATGATTTTAAGTTTCTCTTTTTGCTATTTTTTGAGAACTTGGGCTTTTTGGATTTTACATGCCCTGTACTAGGAGATTGGGCATCGGGCGTGGAGGACGACGTTGATGGCATTTGATCGTCTAGGTCATGACTAGTGGCAGCAGCTTCAGCATTAGGAGGAAGTGGGTCTTGATCCTTCCCTATTTTATCCTCCAAATTTTTGCTCTCCATTATATGTAGCACAAGATACTGCAGAATATGTGAACTTTATAATATTGCAGTACCAATGGGCTTATACTGCAGGATTGGTTTTGCAAATTTTGTTGTAATTAGAAAAAAATTGAATTAGTTTTTGGAATTTTTTTTTATAACTTTTTTTTAATTTTTTAAACACTTGGGAATATTGGGGAAATAACTATGCCTTTAGAAGCACAGAGCACAGGACACAGGACCACTGGACTGAACAGGACACAGCACACTGGACCCAGCAGCACCACTGAACTCAAAATTGACAGAGCACAGCACACAGCACCACTGGACTGATACTGCAGAACACAGCACAGCACAGCACAGAACTAAACAGCACAGCACGAGATCTACCAGGACAGAGGACCACCTAACACACCCTCCCTCTACCCTGATCAATGCCCGAGTGAAGATGGCGGCGACTAGCGGGGAATTTATAGGATCCGAGTATCGCAAGATCCGACAGCGGGATTATGACTCCGAGCCTCGGTTTCAAGTTTTCATTTGGCGCCAATACCCGGATCTGTCTCGGATCCGACTCGGATCGGAAACGTTCGGGTGGGCTCGGATTCAGGAAATCCGAGTGCGCTCATCTCTACTTAAATGTAAAAAAAACCACATTTGCAAAAATTGTATATTCATATAGGAGACAGATATGTTTCTGGTGCTGTTAGTATAAAGTTTATTCCAACAATAACCTTCCCTACTGCAATATTTATTTCAAAGTAATTAACATTTTTTGTGGAATAAGGGTGTTACAATTTTCTGGTGCAGTTAGAATAAACTATATTCATAAAGGTTTCTATATATTTGTGAAGATACTGGGTTTAATGTAATCCTCTGTGCCTCACAGCTGGCCTACCCAATACCTATCCAAGGTTCAGAATCACCTAGGCAAATATCCGAAATAAAATAAATAAGTTTATTTAACAAAATGGTAGCACCAAACAGCAGGGGCGGATTGGGAACTTAAAGTGGCCCTGGAAAAATTTCTGGAAGTGGCCTAATGTGGGTGGGACCATATCAACTGTAGGCGGGGCAAGCACAAAAGGAGGCGGGATTAGTACAAAGTCGACTATGCCACCAGAGGCCTGTAAAGTGCTAGTCTCCCCTTTACATAGCACCCTTCATCCAACATTCCCACCCATGGGACAAACATGTCCCTGGACGGGACAGAACCCTAAATCAGGACTGTCCCGCTAAAATCAGGACACTTGGGTGGTATGATTATTGGTTCACCCACATAATGGCTGCCTTTTCTGTGTACGAGTGATGGGTACACTTTGACTAATACATAGTAAGTAGGACAATATGAGCAACTAAATTTAGCAGTAGTAAACCAGTAACAGAAAATGTCATCACAATATAAAGTCATGGCCAAAATTTGAGAATGACACAAATATTATTTTCATAAAGTCTGCTGTCTCAGTTTTTATGATGGCAATTTGCATATACCCCAGAATGCGGGATCGAGGCACCACCAGTGCATAGCTTTCTCAGTATTGGCAGCAGGCAGGTGTGAGTGCACACACAGTGAGGTGAAGACTTTTGGAGGAAGTCCTGATGTCAAGAAGGCCAGCAAAGAAGCTACTTCTCTCCAGTAAAAACATCAGGGATAGAATAATATTCTGCAAAATGTTCAAGGAATGGACTGCTGAGGACTGGGGTAAAGTAATTTTCTCTGATGAATCCCCTTTCAGATTGTTTGGGGCACCTGGAAAAATGCTTGTCCAGAGAAGAAAAGGTGAGGACTACCATCAGTCCTGTGTCATGCCAACAGTAAAGCATCCCGAGACCATTCATGTGTGGGGTGCTTCTCAGCCAAGGGAGTGGGCTCACTCACAATTTTGCCTAAGAACACAGCCATGAATAAAGAATGGTACCAAAACATCCTCCAAGTGCAACTTCTCCCAAACATCCAAGAACAGTTTGGTGGTGAACAATGCCTTTTCCAGCATGATGGACACCTTACCATAAGGCAAAAGTGATAACTAAGTGGCTCAGGGATCAAAACATCAAAATTTTGGGTTTATGGCCAGGAAACGGGCTACATAAAAACTTTGCACTTCCGTCCTGCAATCTCTCCCTCCAAGCACTGTCTAAACTTATTCTGGATCTGAATATTACCATATGGAGGGATAGGGGGATAGCCTCCCTATCAGAGTTGTTTGCCCAAAGTCTCTTTCTACACTTTACCTTGCTTCAAGACAAATATAGTCTACCTACATCTGAGACATATAAATATCTGCAAATTAGACATTGGGTGGGGATTGTCTCTAGAACTCCTTATGTTTTGTCTTTGCCATCCCCTCCTGTTTTGGATATATTAACAAAAGGTACCATCAAAGAAGGAATTACATTATGGTACCAGTACCTCCAGTCCTTGGTTCCAGCCTCTAAAGACCCAGCCCAATTCTGCTGGGAAGCAGACATCGGTTTAACCCTCACCCAGCAACAATGGGAATTTATTTATATATCCTCACATCGTATGTCAAAATGTATTAACCATACTGAAATGCAGGTCAAGTTCCTCAATTGGCTCTACCTCACTCCAGAACGGCTACACAAGATATGGCCAAGCCAATCAAAATTTTGCTGGCGTCAATGCAATCAGATAGCCGACGTTTACTATGTCTTTTGGACATGTCCGGTGATCCAGACGCTCTGGAAGGAGGTCTTTGCCTTGATATCCACTGTCTTAGAAGCTACTATTACACCAGACACCGCTTTAGCTCTTTTCAATATATACCCGACCATCATTCCCAAACACGATCGTTATCTCTTAGGACATATACTGATAGCTGCTAGAGTGGCGATAGCTCAGTGCTGGGAGTCCCCCTCCCCCCCACTATCACCCGAGTTGTCTCAAAATTCAATATAGATTTGAGATCGAGACATTTGATATGCCCTATTCTTCATCCGCTTGAGATCCCATTGTGAAATGGTTTAGATGGCATGAGTATATCACGGACGGCCCTAGCACATCTCGTGATGCCCCCGAATCCTCACCATCTCCCTCACCAGCGGCCCTCATAGAGCAATCTCAACCCAATGAACATGCTTCACCATGTGTTATTTCTATGAGCTATAAGAATGAATAATATGTAACTATATACATGTTTTAATTTGTTAATACACTGGTGATATAAGAATGCTGTTTCAATTGAGTGACTTCCCCTTCCCCCTTGTGTGGGGGACTTCCTCATACCTTCCCTTGATTGCCCCCCCTTTATGTGTATTTGTCTCCCCCTTTTTTATTTCTATACCTCATATGCCTTTGAACATTTCAATAAAAAAACAATTGACGTTAATAAAATATAGAGCTCTATCTGTGGACCTTTTCCCTTTCTTAATACATGAGACCTACTAGTGATGTACCTTCATACAGGACTGGTGGACAATAATCCTTTTGCGTAGGCTGAAACAATGTACTAGTCTGCAAGATAAGAAAAACATGCTGGCAGACATTTTAGCTACTTTCATATAGAATATATAGAAGTTTAAATATGACTGACAAATATGGGGAACCAAAGGGCTAGAAAAAGTATATGTTTTTATAGTCCATAGTTTGAGAGAATCGAGTTGCAGACTGGTTAAGCTGATGTTAATACTACTATACCTATTATAAGTATTTGAGCAAAGATAAGGGTAAGGGTTTATAAGATGGCCCGGCAGCAGTAGTCAGTGGTGCAGCCGAGTAGGCAGTGGATGTTGATCACAGCGATTACCACAGGTAAGTGTAACAGGTGCGCAGAGGTCAGCGGAATCCAGACACACAGCAGCGATGAAGCACAGCTTACCACAGAGATGTGGAACACGGGGGGCATCAGAATCAGGTCAGGTATGACTTGAAGAACCAGCAATGAAAGGATGAAAGGACGGGCCTTATAAAGGGAGGTTGACCAATAGCAGAACTGACTGTCACGCAGGTGAGGTAATCACAGATACAAGGCATAGCTGACAGTCTGTACAAAGAAGAGAGATTTAAAGTGAAAGTCAGTGTTTAGAGGCTCGGGTAGAGATACCCAGGGAACGGAGTGTGACAACCACACAGATCAAAGGTTCATCCCACAGATGGACCATTTTACAGACCCACAAACTTACCCATTGCATAGACCAGTCACTGTACTGTATGCAGAGCAGACCCCATAAGTGCATTTGGTTGGTAACTTGGGCCTAGGTGAGTACCTATGTTTCTTTGCTAGTAATGAAGTATGGTTTCAAGTATAATCATTGATGACTTAGGGGATGTTTTGTCATCTCAGTGATCACAGGTATAACAGATAACATTTGGAATTTTCTGTGGCACATCATTAGTGACAAAAGTGAATGCATTAAAAGAATGCAAAGTTCTATGAATATTAAGCAGAAATGGGTAGCCGAAGTGTTGTTATATAAGAAAGTATAAAACATGAAGCAATACTTTGCACTTCAAAAGGGTCTCAATGAATTAAAAATGTACATTATTTGTATTTAAATCCTAGTTTAAGAAGGGCAATTATATACAAAAATAAAATGAAATAGAAAAATTCAGCATTAATAATAACATATCAAGGATTCAATCTTTATTCACAAAGAAATACTAAACAAAATATAAATACAAATTAATACGATCTATGTAAAGTAAACATAGCCTGATATATTTACAGTTAGCACAGCAGTTCAATCAATGAATACAAATCATGAGCACATCCTTCACAAAAACTTGGAAAGATATCTTTGAGTCCTAAAACAAATCAGTGTAATACTGTATCTTCTTGGGGTAAAGGATTGGTAAGATAAGAGGATTTATGTACTTACGTTAAATCCGTTTCTCCGATTCCGTCTGGGGGACACTGCTTACCATGGGGAGCTCGGGAGTTGGCACCTAGCTAGTTAACTTTAGCACTGCTGACAGACCCCTCCCCTCTACAATCCCCCTGCCCCTTCCTGTTCAGTTAATTAAAAAGCCCAAGGAGAAAAGGCCAATCAAACAAGAGCACACAGAAGAAAAGCAGAAGGGAAGGATCGCAGTGTTCCCCAGACGGAATCAGAGAAACGGGTTTAACATAAGTACATAAATCCTCTTTTCTCTTTCATCCAATCTGGGGGACTGTCACGATCCGCCTGGCAGCTCCTACCTTTTGGACTTTATTATTTGTATTTGTTCTTTTTATGTGTTTGCAGCAGTACCTCTGATGTCCAGAGGTGCTGCTATTGTGCATTTCTTGTGCTTTAAGGGTTAACCTTTCTGTTCTCTAATTATTCCATGCACCTGGGTGTGGTCTCTTTTTCCCTTTATATACCTGTCACTCCCAGCACACATAGCTGGTTATTGATGTCATATCCTGTGGTTACACCCTGTGATTCTTCCTCCTGCATTGTTCCTGTGATTATACTGCATTAGGATCTCATCATTCATTCTACTGATCTGTTTCGTATGTGAACCTGGGACTTACCTGTGCATTTCCCTGTATATGCTGCCTGGAATCTTCCCTCACCTTCCATTTACCTGCAACTGCTGAATATCTGGTATTTCTGCAAACTTATGATTTCATCACCTGTTTATATTTGCCAGGAATAAACATTGTTTGTTTTTTCACCTATTCATGGCTCCTTAGCGGTATTTCTACGTTGTTTCGTGACAGGGACACTGCTTACCATGGAGACGTTCTAAAGCAGCCCCCTAAGGGTGGGACTACTCTGAAAGCCCCGCTCGTAAAGCACTACGAGCGAAATTTGCATCCGAGGATGCAAATATATTAAACTGGTAAAATTTTGTAAAGGTGTGGACAGAGGTCCAGGTGGCTGCCCTGCAAAGCTGGTCTGCAGAAGCCCCATTTCTCGCTGCCCACGACGCCCCTACCGATCTGGTGGAATGGGCCGTAAGCCTCTCTGGCACCGGACAGTTAGCCTTTATGTAAGCTTGCTTAATGGTTGCCGTAATCCATCTTGCAATGGACTGTTTTGAGGCTGGCCAGCCTCTCTTATTAGCATCATAAAGAACAAACAGAGAATCAGTATGTCTAATCTGAGAAGTTCTTTTGACATAAATGCAGAGAGCCCTAACCACATCTAACTTTTCCATAGACTGTTGACCCGAATGGGAAGTAGATGAAAAGACCGGAACTACAATTTCCTGGTTCAGGTGGAAAGCCGAAAGTACTTTTGGAACGAAGGAAGGGAGGGTTCTTAACACCGCTCTGTCCTCGTGGAAAACCAGATATGGTTCCCGGCAAGACAGAGCTCCTAATTCCGAAACCCTATGTGCAGATGCAATAGCTAAAAGAAAGAGGACCTTCCAGGTAAACCACTTCAAATCTGCCACAAGTAATGGCTCAAAGGAAGGCCCTTTAAGCATATTCAGTACCAGGTTAAGATCCCATGGTGCTGTAGGCGGAACATAGGGAGGCTGAATATGCAAGACTCCCTGAAGGAAAGTCCTAATATCTGGCAAATCCGCTAATTTCAGATGAAAAAAGGCTGAAAGTGCCGATACCTGAACTTTTAGGGAACCTAACCGAAGTCCTGCTTCTAGGCCATCCTGAAGGAAAGCCAATAAGCGAGGGAGACGAAAGGAGGACGTGTGACATATCCTATTTTCGCACCTGAAATCGCACATCTGATAACCGGTGATAGATGCGAGCTGAAACTGGCTTTCTGGCTCGCATCATAGTGTTCACTACACTGGGGGAAAAAACCCTAGCTCTCCAGAGGCTGGCTTCAACAGCCATGCCGTTAAACTGAGCTGAGGTAAATTCTGGTGACGGAAGGGACCCTGCAGAAGAAGGTCATCTCGTGACGGAAGACGAAATCCTTGTCCTTCCGCCATAGAGATTATGTCCACGTACCAGACTCGGCGCGGCCATGAGGGAGCTATTAGAATTACTGGCAGACTGCCTTGCCTTACTCGTCTGAGCACGCGAGGAAGCATGGGAATCGGAGGAAACAGGTATCCCAAACTGAACTCCCATGACATTACGTCTACTGCCACCGCTAAGGGGTCTCTTGCCCTTGTGCAAAACCTGTGAACCTTTCTGTTGTGTCTGGATGCCATGAGATCTATAGCCGGAAGACCCCACCTTTGAACCAGAGACTGAAAAACTTCCGGATGGAGTGACCACTCCCATGGCATCATCTGATTTCGACTTAGGTAGTCGGCCTCCCAATTCCTTATTCCTGGAATGAATACTGCCAACATTGCTGGAACATATTGTTCTACCCAAAGCAAAATTTGAGCTGCAATTTTCATTGCAGCTGCACTCCTGGTTCCTCCCTGCCTGTTGACATATGCCACAGACGTGGCATCGCCGGACTGAATTCTGACAGGGTGGCCCTGGAGGAGGGACTGGGCCCCCCCGGAGGGCTAAAAGAATAGCCTTCAACTCCAGCACATTTATTGATAGGGCTGATTCCTGAACCGGCCAAAGTCCCTGGAGCCGGAGGTGCAGGATTACCGCCCCCCCCCCAACCTTTCAGGCTGGCGTCTGTCGTGGCTATGATCCATGACCATGGAGCAAAGGACCTGCCCACCGACAGGTGATCCTGAATCAGCCACCACTGGAGCGACTCTCTCGCCCCCGGAGACAGCAAAATCTTCTGGAGATCCAAGTGTATGTGGGATCCTGACCATTTCCGTAACAGATCCCACTGGAAGCATCGAGAATGAGCCCGGCCGAAGGGGATCGTCTCGAAGGAGGCCACCATCTTCCCAAGCAGCCGCATGCACAAATGAATTGAGGGATTGGGAGAAGACAAGACCTGAGTTGTTATAGTCCGGATTTAACTGATTTTCTCCGTAGGCAGGAACACTTTCTGCCGACTGGTATCCATGATAAGCCCCAGGAAGACCATGCGTTGACACGGAACCATCTGGGATTTCTTTAAGTTTATCAGCCATCCATGGCTCTCGAGAACCGCCAAGGTGAGGGATAAGTGCTGACGTAAGCAAATCTCTGAGGAGGATTTGATGAGCAGATCGTCCAAATAAGGCACGACCTGAACTCCCTTTAAGTGAAGACACGCCGCCATGATCGACATGATCTTCATGAAGACCCTCGGAGCTGTGGAGAGGCCGAAGGGAAGGGCCCGAAACTGATAGTGGGAGGACCCCACTGTGAATCTTAGGAGAGACTGATGGTCGCTCCAAATGGGAACGTGGAGGTATGCGTCCTTTTTGTCTATGGAGGGAATAAACTGATCTTTCACTAAGCCATTTATTACCGACCTCAGGGATTCCATCCGAAATCTGTCCACTTGCAAGTACACATTGAGGCTCTTTAGGTTAAAATGGGCCGAAAGGACCCGTCCGGCTTCTTGACCAGAAACAGATTTTAATAAAACCCCTGTCCCTTCTGGTTGTCTGGGACCTTGCAGATGACTCTTTGCGAAAGAAGAGAGGCGACGCAAGCCTGTATTGCCTGTCTTCTTGTTGGATCTCGGGGTAGAGGGGTTACAAAGAAATGATGTGGTACAGGGCCCAGCAGGTCTATCATGTACCCCCTTGATATAATGCCCCGAATCCAAGGGTATTGGGAAGACGCTGCCCATTGTTCCCGAAACAGAGACAGACGTCCCCCCACTGGTGCTACCTCCGGCAGAGTAGAGTGGTCGTCAGGACGCAGGCTTCTCCTGGTTCTTGGAGGCCTGGCGCCTAGCTGCAAACGAGGATCTGCCCCTGACAGAGGAGCCTCGAGCATTAAGTTGTCTACCTCTAAAGGACTGTCCTCTAGGCAAGGAGGTCCCCCTAAAGGGCTGATGAAAGGAACTGACACGAGAAGTCCGGCCCCTACTTGAAAATACCGGCAAAGAAGTGCTTTTGCCTCCTGTTGCCTGGGAAATCATAGTATCTTGTTCCGGGCCGAGCTCTATGTCTTAGCTCCCCCCCTTCTGATAATGCTGTCTCCGCAGCTGTTTCTCTGCCCGTATAAAAAATAAAAATAGGTATGTGGCAGAGTAGTGGAGACCTCAAGAGTTGAGGTCTCCGCATCGGTTAGTACCCGATGCTCCCTCCTATGTATGAGGGGGGATCCTGGTATGGCCCCCTGTAGTTCTCCTCGCTCCTCCGCGGATCCAAAATGGCCGCCGTCATTTGAAATCTCCGATAACCGGCGCTCTATGCCGGCAGTGGCAGCGCCGGTTATCGGGGAGGCTCCAGGAGTGACAGCGGTCCGTGAGACCGCTTGTCACTCACAATTCAGGCACCCTATTCTGTCCCTGTCAGTGAGAGCCTCTGGCTCTCATCTGACAGGGTAGTGCCTGCGCTGCTCTGCTGTGAGTGTGTTCTCTATAGTAGAACACACTCCCAGGTCTGCCACCTATAAAAAGTTTAAAGAATAAAATAAAATAAAAGGAAAAAATAAAGAATACATGCAGGAACTAAATACACTGCCCAACTCCATGGGCACCTAAAAAAACTGAACAGGAAGGGGCAGGGGGATTGTAGAGGGGAGGGGTCTGTCAGCAGTGCTAAAGTTAACTAGCTAGGTGCCAACTCCCGAGCGCCCCATGGCAAGCAGTGTCCCCCAGACTGGATGAAAGAGAAATCGTTTTTACTATTTAGTGAACTTTTATTCTCTGTTCAAAGAGAACATTGATGTAAGATGAATCTTATGAAATGTCTTACCAAGTCTGGTGATATTTCCACATGTGCTATAATAGTCTCACCTATTTCTCCTCTTTAGCTATCCTTTACAAATAAGCATTCAAGTCAGCCACCTGTTGTGATTGCTTTGAAAAGAGAAACCTAATGCAACAATAACAGCATCTTCCATTAGTTGGGCATATATGGACGTATAGGATTTCCTCTAGCGTTATATTGGTGTTTCCTGTATTAGTGTCAACCCAACATATGTTTAAAAAATCTACAACTTCTGTTCTCAAGGTCAGGCAGAGTCTTGAGTATTTTTATCACTAAATCGTTTTCAACAAGTTAATTACTTGGTTAAAGTAGTATACATAAAACTTTCTAAAACCTTAAACTGGGTACACACTACAGAAATTTCAACCAACTTTTTATGCCGAGCGATTTTACATGCGATCGATGGTCCGATCGCTCGGTCCATGGACTGCATACACACTAGCCTTGTTTAGGACGATGAAGGGAAGATCGGACATCCCTTTAGCGACTTTTTACAGCCATGTTGTCGTGAACAATGACTGTACTTTCGTACTCACAGTTGTGGATCGGTCGGAAGTTTATACACACACTACACAGTGGAAACGATATTGGAACGAAAATATTAAACGGTACGACCAACCAAATGAGGCGATAATCGTCCATTTGGGCAGACTTTCGACCATCGTGTCACTGCACACACTGACCCGACTTTTGAACGAGCGGTTGTATGTCGGCTGTTTGAGACAATTATTGGACGAAAACAGTGTAGTGTGTACCCAGCTTTAGAACCCAATACAAATTAAGAGCACAAGACATCTAGATAAGGATTTTTTTTTGCATAAGAGCAAAGGTGTAATGTGATTACAATTATAGTATACACATGGTAAACATACTGACAATACAATTAGACTTAATTTAATAATGTAAATATACTATACTGGACAAATATATCAAATTAAATAACATTCAACTCAACAACAAGAATGTAAATCTGATCAATGTGAAGTTATGTCAATTTTACAGGCAGTGGACAAAAAAAATTTAAACACCTATGCAAATGAGGGACACCAAGCATATTGAAACTAAGGTCTACCACACAGGTGTGGCTAATGCTTTAAGCAAATAGCATCCCATTATGGGCTGTGTCATGTATAAATGCTGGGCTGCCCTGGATTCCTAAAACCATGCCTAGAATGGTTGCAACAGAAAACCTTAGTGACTTTAAAAGATGGGTCAAGGTTGCTGAATTTTCAGTGGCCAAGACAGCTGAACTTGCTAATTTGTTACAAGCATCGGTGTCTAGAGTAATGGCAGCATATAGTGGGTGGCACATATGCCAGGATCATGAAATATGTGCATTAATTTGCATTGCAAGGCAAAACAGGCAAACTACTGCAGAAAAATTGACTGCAAATTTTAACCTGTGCAGTCAGTTTAATCAAAAATGGTCTAACGAAAATTCCACAGAATGGATATATCTTATGTTTTTCTTCACTCATGTGCATGAGTAGGCTGGGAAGCAGGGGGCATCTGACCCTCGGGCCGGTCCCACAGTAGGCTACTTTGGGCTGGGTCACTGGGCCACCTACATTTTTTTCCTTTAAAATAGGCTGCTAAGTCGAGACTTCTCCCCAGGCTAAAACATGCCAGCCCTCCCCTGCTCATGTGTACAGCTCTTCGTTTTCTACATTGAAAAGCATTCAAATGATTTGTGGGGGGTGCAGAGGGAGGTCCAGGTGGCAGTGGAGGGTGACCCAACATTGCCAGGTCCCCTTTCACCTTCGGTAGAAACATCAGCCTGCACCAAAAAAAAGTGAGTGTCTGTGCAGTACTGGTAATCTCAGTGAACTTATTTAAATGAGGACTATATTTGTCTGCCTTGAGAAAAGAAGTTGGAGTCTTTGCAAACACATCTAGCTGATATTCAGACAGAAGACATCATGTAATATTTAAAGGAATCCCACAAGTCCATACATATCACTGATATAAGAATATCAACATCATCATCACCATTTATTTATATAGCGCCACTAATTCCGCAGCGCTGTACAGAGAACTCACTCACATCAGTCCCTGCCCCATTGGGGCTTGCAGTCTAAATTCCCTAACATACACACACACACACACACACACACACACACACACACACACACACACAAACAGACTAGGGTCAATTTGTTAACAGCCAATTAACCTACCAGTATGTTTTTGGAGTGTGGGAGGAAACCGGAGCACCCGGAGAAAACCCATGCAAACACAGGGAGAACATACAAACTCCTCACAGATAAGGCCATGGTCGGGAATTGAACTCATGACCCCAGTGCTGTAAAGCAGAAGTGCTAACCACTACGCCGCTGTGCTGCAATTTTCCATCCGTTTTTTTTCTTCCAACGGTCTTGAACACTTGTAAAAGATAGATAAAAGATAGCTGAAGAGGAGGAAGAGGTGAGACTACCACAGTGTATTTGAAACCATTACTAGACTCAGTAAGACTGTACCTAGGGATGATATATCATAACAGTTCTCTTTGAGAAACAAAACTAACCAAGTTTTTGGAATAACAACTTATGATCCAATTACCTTGTACAGATTCTGTATTATTAACAGCGTCAATCACTGCAGAGAAAGCACACCACTTGTGTTTTTAGATTCACACCTTTATTTCAAGGCATAACATCTCATATAGCGAGTTGAGAAATACAGTATTTAAATCAAGATATCAATTTAAATGCTTTTATCAATTTCATTGACCTATCAACGAATATACATTTTCTCTTTAATTACATTGAAACAGTATTAATAATATTTATAATCATTGTATTGCTTTAATACAGTACCTTATTTCTGGTTAAATTGGATTAGACTGAAATTGTAATTATGTCCTCAAGTGTAAGACATGTACAATCATGCTATTCAGACTATTCTGAACTTGTATATATTTCATCAATTCATAGTCATTTCAAAGTTATTTTCCCATTACATTCACAGCTTATTTATCCACTTTTATGTCAATCCTCCCTCAAATGGCTCAGTTGACTTTGAATCATAAGCATCAGTATGGTTCTATATTTTACTGAATATGTTAATTTGAGGGATCCTCACTGTTCAGAGTTAGGACCAATGGTGGAACTACAGGGGTGTCACGGATCTCAAACAGAAGTACAGCTAGGAGTCACGAACTTGGTGAAAACACTCTGTGTTTATTTGCAGAGAGGTGTTAACAACAGGTAACAAGGAGCAGTGATAAATACCAGGTTCCAGCTGATGCAGAAAGTAGCATGAATGTCCAGAAACAATCAGGTGAGGACAACAGGAAATTACATCAGGATTGGACAACAGGAAAGGACATCACAGGATGGGACAACAATAACCAGCCATGTGAGCTGGGGGGGGGGGGAAACAGGTTTAAATGGACCACACCCAGGTGCATAGAATGATTGGTGAACAGGAAGGTTAACCCCTAATGCACACAATAGCAGCACCTCTGGTGAGTGGAGGTACTGCCAATACAATACAAAAATAGGACAAAAAGGCAGGAGCTGCCATGCAAAGCAGCATGTAGCGCATAGGCTGAGGGCAGATCGTGACAAGGGGGTAAGGCTGCTATAGTAGGTGAGGGGGCACTGGCAATGCTGGGTCACCCCCCACCACCCATAGGTGGGGGGTGATCCACAGGGTCTGATTAAGCGTTCAGGCCGCTCCCTTGTTTACTACGCCAGACTCATATGTGGTAGGTAAAATCATACTCACCCTTAATTTAAAACCTGCTTCCTTCACCCCCTGCCAATGTTCCTGTGATTTCAAAACTCAGCTCCACTTTGCTTTTTAAAAGGGTCAAGGCAATCTTTGTCACTCATTTAATTTTCCTTAAATTCAGAACTATATAACAGAATAGAGGCATGAACGAACGCTGAGGGTGAAGTTATGTGAAAGTGAGGGTGAAATTATGAAGGGGGAGGGAGCTGTCACACCTACGCCTGTCTCCATACTTGTCTCTCGCTTATCATTAAGTGCTTGCCCAATTATGATTCTATATCCATTGGGCACGATGGGCAGCTGCCCGGGGGCCCCACGGGCAAGGGGGCCCAATAGGCACGGCTCTTAATGAGAATAAATAATCCTGCAAAAGAAAAAAAACCTGCAAAAAAAACCTTCAAGGGTCAATGAGCAAGTACATCTATCTATCTCTATCTCTATATCTATATCTGTATCTGTATACATCTATATATCTATATCTAGGGGTCCCGGTGCACTGCTTTGCCCGGGGGCCCATAATGTTGTTAAGATGGCCCTGTCTATATCTTCAGCCTTTACCATGGGAAAGATCAAAACCTTACTACATTTTTCATTCATGTTTTATTTTTATTTTGGGGAACAACTATTCTCTTATATTTTAAAATTAATTTCAGATTTTACCTCTCACTGTCACAATTTTGTGCACCCCCAAAATCCTTGCGTTCTTGGTAGCAGCCTAGTAAGCCTATTTTATAATCAGTCTTTGGTGACCCACCTATGTAGTATAATTACTATGGTTTAACACACAACTGTGCTTAACTTGTTAGATGAGTATATTTATGTGGATACCTTCCAATACTGTATTAAATATATAATATTGTTTTAAACACACTCTAAATAACATTCTTCTCATTAAATTTGTATGGTCTACCTCCTTCTATAACAGGATTCACAGTTGAATATGAAATCTGTCAGTATATGGTGTATTCAACATTATCTAATGCTGTATGAAATAAATGATAATATTATATGGTTCCTCTCCTCCCTATTAAATTGCATGGTTTTCTTCCTATGATAGGATATATACGGAGGTGTTTCAATGTTGAAATAGAATACCATTAAAATTGCATGGTTCTCCTCCCATGATAGTAGTGAGAGCCCGGGCCAGGCCCCCTGGCAGGTCCAGGCCCGGACAATTACTACCCGTCCCCCCCTCTCCGCGGCCCTGCCTGCCCTGTCAATTACCATGTTGGTTATTCTATAATAGAATACTAATATGTAAATATTCACAGAACACATATTACAACTTATTCCCTCCTAGGACAGAAAAATTTAAATCTATGCCATACATAACTGTGGTTTTTCTTTCCTGTGTGGACACAGACACCAAAGTGTTAAAGCAGACAGGTCCTGGTCCTAAATCAGCAACAACTCCCTCTTCCCCTTTAATCTCCTCGGTTTAAACAACTGGTGACAGCGTAGGAAACCCCTTTATGCTATAAATAGAGCTCCCGTCTGTGTATTTCTCATTGCATCGTTGGTGCTTCAGCACAGTAACATCATATGTCATGGTTTGTTATTTTATTCAAGTTGGAATTTATATTACAGTGGATTTATAAAAAGGGGTCCTTTGGAACAGAACAACAGAAGATATTTACCCTGGACTATTTGGAATACAAATTATTATTCATCATCATTATTTCATCATCATCATCATTTATTTATAAAGCACCACTAATTCCGCAGCGCTGTACAGAAAACTCATTCACATCAGTCCCTGCCCCATTGGAGCTTACAGTCTAAATTTCCTAATATAGCCACACACACAGACAGACAGAGAGGGAGACAGACAGACAGGGAGAGACTAGGGTCAATTTTTTGATAGCAGCCAATTAACCTACCAGTATATTTTTGGAGTGTGGGAGGAAACCGGAGCACCCGGAGGAAACCCACGCAAACACAGGGAGAACATACAAACTCCACACAGATAAGGCCATGGTTGGGAATTGAACTCATGACCCCAGTGCTGTGAGGCAGAAGGGCTAACCACTAGGCCACTGTGCTGCCCTATTATTATTATTTGGGACCTTTGTGGAATATGATGAATTTTAATTGTACATGGTTTCAAGCATAATTGGATTGTAAGCTTATAAGTACAAAAGAAGACATCTGTTGTGTTTTATTTTAGGGGGTTTAGTATTTTTATTAAAATAATGTGGTATTAAACAGGGTGCTGTGGTCTATTTAACATTTTTCTTTGTGGTACTATAGGTCGTCCCAGAGGTGTAGGAAGAGCCCTAGTGCTTTCAACACTGGGCTGGGTATTCCTAGCAAGGGAACCCGCACTTTTTTTTGCGGACCCCACTCCCTAGGGAATCCAGCCCAGTGCTGAACAACCTCGGGTTAGTTGCCATTATGGCAGGGGGTCCTGCTGCCACGTGTTCCCCTGCTTTAGTGCCACCCACTCTGGCCGGTTTGCCCAGTGCAGGTTGCAATAAAATTGGTGGGACCCCACGCATTTTTTTTCCCCTGATTTCGGCACAGCCAGCAGTAGGCTAGGGTTCATAGTGTTTAAAAGGGGGAACCCACGCTTATTTTTTTTTTTATTCATATAATGTTAGTGAGGTCAGTGCGAGTTTTGCATGTAAAATTTGCAACCAATCAGAAAGGAGTAATAGTTTAAAATGACGATTTTCAGCCACAGGGGCTACTAAATCGCTGCAAATCGTTACACATTTGTTTGTCTGGCTCAATCTGGCCGTCAGCTGGAAAAGTCTTACCAGAATGTACTGGAGACCGCTGTTGAAGAACTAGGGGCTGGTGGGGTGTACTTATCAGTTCATCTGCTGCCAAATACTTAGTCTGTACCACTTTCAAAAGAGCAATAGACAAGGATACGGAGCTATGCTACCTGGTGTGGCTGACTTTTAAGCCCCTTCAACTGCTGCAGCGGCAGGTTGGTAATGTTCAAGGTCTGCGCCATCTTTTGGAGAACATTAATAACTTCCTGGATTCTTGTGACTTGGACCTCTGGTAAAATATTGGATAGTTCTAGATGACTTCTTTACTTTCTTTTACTGAAATCCAAGTGGAATGTGTCTCAAAGTCCCAGTCAAACCTCTCCCAGTTATTCTTAGCAATTTGTATATTGCTGATATTTTCAGACAGGACCTCTTTAACCAACTTCACATTGTCTTGAATAGATTTAATCTTTACTGGAGGTCTCTTTGAACTTTGGACAACTCTGACTGAATTTGTAAAGTCTGTTGAAATATTAATTTTCTTTTCCATTTATAGCAGCTAACCAGTAAGAAAGCAAGAGGCCAAAATATCTATAGGTACTGCAAAGAGCCAATTTTACCTTTTATATGTGTTTACATATACATATATATATATATATATATATATATATATATATATATATATATATATATTTATATATCTCCAGTTTAAACATGTGCATACATACCATACACACATACATTGAAATACAACATAATTTACAAGCAAAAAAGGAAAATATACAACATTGCCAAAATGTTCAAAATAATCAGTACAGTCAGCACAGCTCTGCATTGCACAGCTCTTACCTTGCTGCTGTGTCCAGCATAGATGGATTCAAAGGGCTACTTATGATCTCTGACCTCTTTACATGCCTGCTGGATCTCCCCACATGCGATCAGATCTCCCCCATTATTATTATTATCATTTATTTGTTAGGCGCCACAAGGTATCCGCAGCGCCGCACACAGTACTAACAGTAGACTATACAGGGTGAAACCATACAGAACAATGAACAAAAAGTACCAATACTTCAGAAACTCCGGCTAGTCATATGCAGTAAAGACGGAGCGGAAGAACAGGTATGGAGACAGGAGGGGAGGGGGGGATGCTCATACGAGCTTACATCCTAAGGGAGGGTAAACAGACCAGGCACAAGAGGAGCCAGTTGAGGCAAGAGGAGAGAAGGGAGGACGAGCAAAGGGAGGAGATGGGGGTTAAGTAGATGGTTGGTAGGCTTTGAGGAAGAGGTGAGTTTTGAGTGCACATTTGAAGGAGCACAGAGTAGGAGAGAGACGGATGGAACGAGGGAGGTCGTTCCAAAAAAGGGGGGCTGCACAGGAAAAGTCTTGGATTCTGGAGTGGGAAGAGGTGATAAGGGTGGAGGAGAGGCGGCGGTCGTTGGCCGAGCGTAAGGAGCGGGCAGGAGTGTGAATAGAGAGGGGGTTAGAGATATAAGGGGCAGTAGAGTTGGAGAGAGCCTTGTAAGTGGTGGTGAGGAGTTTGAAAAGGATTCTGTAGGGGAAGGGGAGCCAGTGTAAGGCAAGGCAGAGAGGGGAGGCAGAGGAGGAGCGGCGTGAGAGGAAGATGAGTCGTGCGGCCGCATTGAGTATAGAGCGGAGGGGGGAGAGATGGTAGTGGGGGAGGCCAGTGAGGAGGAGGTTACAATAATCAAGGGAGATGATGAGTGCGTGGATGATAGTTTTGGTGGCATCCTGAGAGAGAAAAGGACAGATGCGGGCGATGTTGCGTAGTTGGAAGCGACAGGCTTGGGCAAGGGAATGAATGTGGGGGGGCAAAAGAGAGAGAGGAGTCGAGGGTGACACCTAGGCAGCGAAGTTGGGTGACAGAGGAGATGGTGGTGTTGTTGACGACAATAGAGAGGTCATGGTGGGATGGGAGTCTGGGCGGAGGAAAGACAATGAGTTTAGGTTTAGAGATATTGATTTTGAGAAAGCGCTCGGACATCCAGGAGGAGATGGCGGAGAGGCAGTCGGATACCTGAGCGAGGAGGGTGCCCCTTACATGCAAATCAGCTTCCCCACATGTCATCAAATCTACCCATATGCCCCAGAAATGCCCATCAGATTTTCCCACATGCCCATAAGACCTCCCCACATGCCATGATACCTCTCCACATGTAAATCAGACCTCCCCACCTGGATGTTTTCCAATCTACACCTGCCGGCTCCTGGACAACTATACTTTGTTTATGTTTCCGGCCAGGAGCCAAATTTCAAAGCTCAAAGAGCCACATCTAACTTTGTTGGCTTTTCAGTGCTGATATCTTTGCTTCAGCCTAGCCATGAGAATCTCTTAACATTTCTACTTCTTTTTGAGAAGTTCGCTCCTCTGACTTGGCTGCTTGGGCAGAGAATGTCTCAGCACACAGCTTATCAAGCTGAATCTTAAACTCTTCATACTTAGTCTTGTATCACCTTCCAATAGTTTTAACTTAGGTTATAGTCTTAATTTTCTCTAGTATATCTGCTTCTTCTCTTGCACTCTGACATTGACATTGATTTGTATTCTGGGCTGCATTTGCCCTTGCAATAACAGTTTTCAATTTTTCAGTCTCTTCAGTGAGCTGCTGTGTTCAGGCCCTTCAACGTCTTACATCTCCCTCAAGCAACTTCTTTTCCGCCTTCAGCATCCCACTTTCCTCACTGAGTTCAGAGTTAGATTCTTGCAATTGCAATATATTGCAAGAACTATATATATATATATATATATATATATATATATATATATATATATATATATATATATATATATAAAAATATATATATATATATATATATATATATAGTTTGAAGTTGCAATAGGTCATGACGAAGTTCCTCTTTATGTCAGGCCATTGTCTTTGCGGTTACCTAAACTTTTTCATGCCCGCTCTGTATTCAAACTATCTTGTAGCTCGTTTATTTCTCTCCCCATTTGCTCTATACGCTGCTGGCATCTTAAACGTTCCACTTATATAACGTCAAAATTTGTTTCAGCCATTTCTTTTTATCCTCTCACAAATCTGAGACTTTCTATATCCTGCTTCTGAGACTTTCCTTCCTCACTGAAAGAGACATTGGCAATGATTCATTAAGGAATGCAAAAAAAAGTATCTTTGCACCATGGCAAAACCATGTTGCATTGGAAGGGGGTGTAAATTTAAAATGTAATGGCAGATTTATATTGGGGTAGGAGATGTCCTAGATCAACTTTACATTTCAGCATACAAATAAGCTATCAAGTATTTGCGTGCTGCATGGAAAAACAGACAGTATTTAACTTATGTGCAAAATAAAAAAACTCATTTGCACCCCTTAAATTGTAACATGGTTTTGTTCAGGAGAAATCCTACTCCTCAGACCCATTGAGTGCTCCCTGAGGGCTTCATGGTATGGGTGCTGTTGCCTCCGGGACTCTTCAATATCCACCTGCTGTTGCTTCTGGCGTTCCTCAATAGCTAACTGCAGCACCCTACCTTATGCTTCATGTGTATTCACTCTCTGTCCTCCTCGATGTCTCTGTTTTTTCTTTTACTGAATTGTTTTCGTATGCCATCTGATTTGTTCCGTTAACTGCATCCATGGATTTATTACTCTGCCTGGCTATACCTATTGTTATTTGTATGTAATTTTGTTGTATGTTCTAACCCACTATGTATGGTGCTGCGGAAGTCTTGTGGTGCCTTATCAATAAAAGATAATAATTAAGGTGTTTATGTCTTGTGGCTGGAATACAACCCCAAATCATTATAGCTTCACCATATTGCCTGATGGCTAGTATGAAGTTCTTGAGGTTATACGCTGTAGTCGGTTTTCGCCAAACATGGCGTTTTAAATTAAGTGCAAACAACTCCACTTTTGTCTTATATGTCCAGAGGACATTGTTTCAGAAACCTATAGTTTGATTCAGATGCAACTTTAAAAACCATACTGCAATATTTTATTGGAGAGAATGGGGCTCTCTCTTGCAGTACACTACCACGAAACCTGCAACTCCTGGTACCATTGAAGCTGTCTTTATTTTTCTCTATTTGCAAATAATCTTTCTCAAAGTAGAGTGATGGAATTCAAATTATTTGGAACCTAAAACACTTTCCACATTAATGAGAAGCATGAATTGCACCTCCAATATAATCACAGATGTCTTTCTCCTTGACACTGTATTTACACAAAGCTGAATGCTTAAACAGAGCAGCTAGCACTTTCTGATCAACTAATGAAATTTACATTATTAGCAGCTCCTAGCTTAAATAATTTTTGTATTGGTATAGAAGCAGTAAGGGTATTCTTGCTTTTTATAAATGGCTTCTTCATGTTGGCTTATTTTTTGTTAATCAATCAATGAAAGAGAAATTCTGCAATGTGATCTTTGTCTTAAATTGATCTAACTTTAGGACATGGTGAGGTCTAGATGATTATTATGTCCTCATATGTAAAACCACAGATTTCAAAGTGGGTGCAATTGTATTTCATACTGCATATACAATGTGTAAGTGTGGTGTATAAATATGTATGTACTGTAGAAATCATCAAATAAAGATTTCTTGCTCTAGGCTTCTTGAACAGTAACCGTTTTATTTTCAGCATAAAGCAGCACACCATAAACATAAAGGTTCCACGGCTTCCTGACATACTAAATTTGTTCGCAATCCCTCACTACTGTCCGTCCGCTAATCAGCACTGGAAGCCTTGCCCACCAAATCCCACAATCCTATTATACAGACACACCCCCCACAGCAATCACATCCATGTCATGCCCCTGTGTGTGCACTACTTTCTCAGGGTAACAGCAGGATCATTAACCCTGACTGTACCGTTTCTTGCTGGACAGGTCCTATTGTGGTCACCTTTTCCACATACCCTTCCCCTTAGCTTTGCCATACTTGGTGAAGCGGAACCTTTTCCTGGCAAAAAAATCCTTATTGCTAACTCCCCCTCGTTCTGGCCTCGCCAAACTATGGTGAACCAGCCATCCTGCGGAGTGCATCTCTCAGCGACAGGGCATCGTCATTATTATGCAGAGCACCAGGCCTATGTTCCACCTTAAAGCTAAAGAGTTGCAATGCCAGGAACCACCGTATGACCCATGCATACACCTTCTAATTTGTGTGCATCCACTGTAACGGGGCGTGGTAGGTAACCAGCTTGAAATCTCGACCGAGTATGTTGTATGATAGTGTCTGTACTGGTCACTTAATGGCCAAATACTTCTGTTCCACAGCCATACCTTTTCGCTCGGGAGGAGTTTACAGCTGAGGCAAAGTACCGGTCTCTCCTTATCCTTCATTTGTCTGGAGAAAGAACCTCTCTATAAAGTTAGGTACTTGTATGACCAGTGCGGTGCACAAGGCTTCTTTCTAGTATTTCCAGGTAGATTCCGAAGGGGCGGCTCGGGTAGCAAAGTTTTGATTAAACCATCGGTAGTACCCGACCAACCCCAGGAAAGCCCTCAATTGAGACTTTCTCTCTGGTATAGGCCAATTCCTCACTGCCTCTACCTTATCCACCAGTTTAACTTTCCACGACCGACTACATAACCCAGATATTTAGCCTCTGTCATGGCTAGTTCACACTTCAAGGGATTTGCAGTAAGGCTGTGACGCCTTAAAGACTGCAAAATCGCCTCCACCTTGGGAAGATGGGACTCCCAGTCCTAACTGTGGATGACTATGTCAACAAGGTAGGTGGTAAGCAGTGGCATATTCCCAGTGAGACTTCAAAAGTTTGTTCATTGGTCGCTGAAATGTGGCTGGCGCCCCATGCTGGCCAAATGACAATACCTTATACTGAAATAGCCCTTGAGGAGTTGAAAAGGCTGTTTTGGGTAGTCAGATATTTACTACTATCCAGATTCTCCACTAGCTCATCTATCCGCGGCATTGGATATGTGTCAAACCTAGACACTTTATTCAACTTCCTAAAATCATTATAGAAGCGAATGGCCCCTAAAGGCTTCAACACAAGGACTATGGAGTTATTCCACTCACTGTTGGACTCCGCCACTACCCCGAGTTGCAACATGTCTTCCACCTCTCTCTTTACTGCAGCCCTTCTTGCCTCAGGTATCGTGTAGCGTAATCAAGAACTACCAATACATATTTATGCACTCAGGCAGACTTCTTCAAGGGACCCACTAAGTCCATGGCAATAAGCTTGAATGGGACTGGAATTATAGAGAGAGATACCAGGGGAGCTCGATAGCCTGGTTTAGGGGCTGTCCATTGGCATATTGGGCAGGCTTGACAGTATCTCTTGACTGCCATACGGATTCCCGGCCAGTAAATTCTCAGGAACACCTGATTTAAAGTCTTCGACTCTCCCAGATGCCCCCCTCCCCAAAAGGTGTGTATGGGCTTTGGTTAGTAACAAAGGGACATGTACTTGTGGCACCAGGAGTTGATGAACTGTTTTCTCCTGTACCACCGCCACCCTATATAGCAGATCCCCTTTTATTATAAAATAAAGTTCTCCCCTGGCCGGTCTCTCAGCCTTCCATACTCCATTCACTTCCACCACATATTTATAAGCATTCTCCAAAGCACTACCATTTAGATGGACCCTTGCAAAGTCATGGAGTGACACAGTCCTGGATATTGGGACCAATCTTCACCCTCTGGCAGGACTTTTCCAGCTAGAATTTTTCTCTCCCGTCTTCTGGAACGAGACGTTGGGCTAGTTGCAGCCAAAGTCTGGCATTCAGGCTGCAGGTATTGCGGCTTCTTGGTCTCTATCTCCCATTCCACGGTATGAAAGAAAAGATCAAGTAGGGTCGGACATCCGGCCAGTGATTCAGTTGCCGGTATGTACTGACCAAACCGATCAGCTATAATTTCCTGGAACTGGGGAAAGTCTTGTCCCAGAATAAACGGGTATGGTAGGGCTATCTCTGCTATCACTTGCACTGTTTGCCCCTTCACAGTAATAGTAAAATTTACATGATCATATTCCTCGGTGATCCCGTCAATGCATAGGACTTTCATTGATGGTAGCCGAGTCAACAGGCCTCAGGTAGTGAAATCACTTTGCCGAATACCAAAGTGATTTTACTACCTGAGTCCACCAACGCTAACACCGCCTGTTGCTGTATCAGGATGGTCACCCAGAACAGCAATGGATTACCACGTCTTCGTCCAGCAGTGGATGAGGACATGGTAAAACAAGCAGGACCCTGGGGTCTAGTCGAACCATAGAACAATCCATCAGTTCTGGCTGATTTGAGCAATGCCTCTCGAAGTGACCCTGATTGCCACACTCAAAATGATATATATTGGAATAAAAAACAGAAGGAGAAGGCGCACAATAGTGTAGTATTTAAGTAATATATTGATATAATACTATGTGAGCTATGTGATTCAAAAAAGACTGAGATGTATAGATACACTCAGAACAGATTGTGACCATAAAATATAGTTGGCTGAACCAAGAGAAGTACTGTGTATTCAAGAATTAGCAAACAGTGCACACCATTCCCCACTTATGTGAGTCTTTGTACCGGATATATAATCTTGTAAAGCTTATCAAGGTAATAAAGCTGTTTCATCAAAATCCAAGTGGAATCAGGGAAAGTGTATCTCCAAAGTGAAAAACTGTATACAGCATCACAACTTATGTTTGGCTGCATACCAGATATTAAATCTTTAAGGCTTATCTGTATAAATTGTCTGCATCCAGGAGTCCTTCAATCTCCAGATATATACAGGTAACAGGATTGCTGGACACTGGTCTGAGAAATTTAATTTTCTGGTAAGGGTTCCTTGCACTGACTGGATCCAGTCAGTGCAAGGAACCCCTTTTGAGAAAGTTTGTATCAAAAGGGTGTATTTAATCCATTCCATTGTTTCAGTATAGAAATTTCCTCAGGGACATCATGCCATAACATGATGGATATCTTTTGGATAGTTATCCAGTTTATAATGATCCCAGCCCATGTTATTCCCCATGGGAGGGCATTGTACCCCGTGCCTATATGGCTATATATTATTTATGTTACACAATTGATCTTCCTTTACCATTGACATGAGAAACAGATGTTTCAATATTTTTCACCATAATAATTTTTTAATATATCGTGGTTCTCAATTTTTAATATAACTATTTGTACTACTTCATGGCCTCTATAGTTTACACATTCGTACAATAGGCATTGTTATTATTATTGAGTCTATTATGTTTGTTAGTCTATTGTTTCATGCTGCCCCTTTTATTTATATATTCATCCGGGGGCTTTTATGTTATGGATTCTACATCCCTTTTATATTTACATCTTTGTAATTTATGGATAATTATTTATCTTGTGTGGATGAATATATATTTATTTATTTCTAGATGAATGACCTAGATATTTTTGTATAAGCTATACTAATTCCTGGTATAAGCCTTGACACTTCTATAACAATAGGGAAGGAAATGTTATTCTCCCTTTACAAAGATGGCCGATTCCTATTGCTCTGTTCCTTCCTATTCCTTAACAAAGATGGCCACCGGATAACAATAACATAGAACTATATACTATACATCTATTTACATATTACCTATCACTAAGCCTTCATACCCTCCAGTCCCAATTGCTAATATTACTGATAGCAATATAATTGCTCCAATAATGATTTCATACTGCCGCTGAATCGGCAATATAAAAACCGCACATGCGCAGTATGACCTACGCAGCAAGTCATATGGTGATATGAAGTGCCTCTTTGCCACATACCCCTCCCCTTAGCATCGCCAACCTCGGTGAGGCTGACACTGCTGGGAGCGCATCTCCGCGAGAAAGGGTGTCTGCATTTTTGTGCAGACTCCCTGGCCTATTCTTCTCTGTGAAGTGGTAGGGCTGCAGTGCTAGGAACCACCTAGTTACCCGGGCATTCACCTCCTTGTTCCTGTGGATTCACTTCAGTGGTGCATGATCAGTGACCAATGTGAATTCTCTAAGCAGGAGGTAGAACCTGAGAGCCTCGGTGTCCCATTTGATGGCTAAGCATCCCTGTTCCACCGTTGAGTATTTCTTCTCCCTGGGCAGAAGTCTGCGGCTCAGACAGAGGATGGGTTTCTCTGTTCCATCAAACCTTTGCGAGAGCACGGCACCCAAACCTACTCCAGAGGCATCCGTTTGGAAATATAATCTCCTGCTGAAATCCGGTGGTTGAAGTATTGGTGCCAACAAACACAGAGCCACTCAAAGATCCCGCCAGGCAACCTCCGTGTGTGTATATGTGTGTGTGTATATATATATATATATATATATATATATATATATATATAGAAATAAAATAAGAGGAGGCGCACAATAGTGTAGTATGGCGAGTTAATTTGGCCAAGTGAAAAAATTCAAAGAAGGAACCAAACCACCAGGAATGGATAAGTCAGAGCTTCCCACCATGTGGATATCAACAGTGTCTAGGGTAAATGTGATTAGTTCATACAATGAAGAGATCACACAGAACCAGATAACAATCAGGAAAATGTATATATATACAGGTCACACCAATGAAGGTATATGCGTACCAGAAGCCAGAGATTATATGGCTTATCTGTAGAATTTTCCAATGGACTGTGAGGGTAGAATCAATCTTCAGCCAACCTTGATTATCCAATTGGTTACCTCAATACACGAAAGGACACAGATGTAGTATCCAAAAAGTTCAAGTTTTATTAAAAAAGTAGTAACTTACACATCCAGAAGCAGATGACAAGCCTATCTGATCAGCGATGGTAGTGTAGCAGCAAATACTCAACGCGTTTCGTCTGTAAAACAGATTTCATCAGGAGCAAACACAAGTATAGCTGTCCAAAACAGCGTCTCTATATATAGTGCCTAGCGCCATTTTGCGCGTGCGCACTCGAAACCGGAAGAGAGGCCTTTGCGCATGTGCAGAACTCATCTGCCAGCGATTTTATTAGGCACAAATGCATAGTGAAAACATTCTAATGTACGAATGTATTGCCCAGGCAACATACTGCCAGTCAGATAAACAACCGCCTTTAGATGCATAAAGTGCAAATAGTAGGCATAATATAAAGAAAATATGCATATAAAAATATATCGCGCTACTTCGCGCATGCGCACTGAGAACCGGAAGTGGGGCACATGAACATGCTCCGTGACCCAACCACCGGCATCCTCATCTGCGCAACTGCAGAGATTCTGTAAATCAAACAATAGCACATACAAATCATATGGATCACAATCAGCAATAAGCCACATAGCGAACACAGTACATACTACAGACAGCGTTATCACGCTATGTAAACAAAAAACATAACATAGGACAAACTGAACATTCAAAAGAGCCATAACTAGCCTCATACAATACAGTAGTAACACAGTTGATTAATGGAATAATCTAGGAGCTAATTAAAAGGTACATATTACATAAAAATAGTTAAAAAGTTAACAAAGTTATAAAAAAGGAGCCACTTCAAAGCCTTCATTTAGTCCAAATGGTGACAGCGTATTGAGTGTGTATATCCAATACATCTCACGCTGCGCTAGTTTCTTCCCTAGGTCGCCACCTCTAGGACCCTGTACCACATGTTCTATGGCGAGAAATTTGAGATGTTTAGGATCTGATTGGTGTACATCGGAAAAATGTTTAGACACCGAATGGCTTAAAACTTTGTTCTTAATATTTCTAAGATGTTCCTGGATACGCAACTTTAATAGTCGTTTTGTTTTTCCAACGTACCTCAAGCCACAGGAACATTCTAAAAGGTACACCACGGATGTAGAAATACAATTCATAAGACTAGAAATTGTATAACTCTTACTACCATCAGAATTACAAAATTGTTTGTTGTTATCATCATCATCATCATCATTTATTTATATAGCGCCACTAATTCCGCAGCGCTGTACAGAGAACTCATTCACATCAGTCCCTGCCCCATTGGAGCTTACAGTCTAAATTCCCTAATATATACACACACTCACACAAAGACAGACAGAGAGGGAGACAGACAGAGACTAGGGTCAATTTTCTTTGATTGCAGCCAATTAACCTACCAGTATGTTTTTGGAGTGTGGGAGGAAACCGGAGCACCCGGAGGAAACCCACGCAAACACAGGGAGAACATACAAACTCCACACAGATAAGGCCATGGTCGGGAATCGAACTCATGACCCCAGTGCTGTGAGGCAGACGTGCTAACCACTAGGCCACTGTGCTGCCCCTGTTAGTGTTCATATAACGACATACGTTACAATGGTTGCATTTTATACTTCCTTTGCAATCCAAAAAAGTAGTAGAAGGGCAACTTCTATTTGTTTGAAGTAGGCTCGGTGCCAACATGTCCTTAAGACTGCGGCACTTTCTGAAAATAATGTTAGGTCCATCTGATAAAATTTTAGTTAAAACCGGATCTCTCTTAAGGATGCCCCAATGTTTCGTGAATGCTGATCTGATCAAAGTCTCATCCTTATTATAGTTAGTAATGAAATTCACCACTTCCTTATTAGCTCTATGTTCCTTCTTATTACCATCTATTAGTGATGATCTATCCACATTATCAATTTTGTTAAGAGCTCCGACAAGGAGGGATTTGGGATACCCTCTTTCCAGAAATCTATCATGATAGATTGCTAATTGCTCCCTACATACCACAGGATCACTGCAATTACGCTTAACCCGATTAAATTGGGAAAACGGAATGTTCGTTTTCCATTTCTTTTGGTGGCAACTCCCAAAATGAAGGTAACTATTAGCATCAACACTTTTGAAATAGTTTTTTGTGGTGACCCAACCATCTTGTTGGATTAGAATAAGATCTAAGAATTCTACTTGACTAAGATCGTACTTAACTGTGAACTTCAAGTTGTACTCATTATTATCAAGAGTACTTACAAATTCTTCTAATGACTGTGGGGTACCCGCCCAGACCATAACTATATCATCAATATATCTGCGGTACAACTTGATATTGTCCTTGTATTTTTCTGAAAGATAAATATAACGCTCCTCCCATTGGCCCATAAAGAGGTTGGCAAAGCTAGGGGCAAAAATAGTCCCCATAGCTGTGCCACAGATCTGAATATAAAATTGGTCCAAAAATGTAAAAAAATTATGGGTCAGGATAAATTCCATAAGGACACAAATAAATTCTTTATGAGCTAGGGTGAGGTTCTCGTCAAGATCCAGAAAGTGTCTGGCAGCTTCAATGCCCTTCCTATGACCAATGGAAGTATAAAGGGCCTGGACATCGATTGTGACCCAAATATAGTCTGTTTTCCATGGAAAGTCCTTAAATAATTTAAGGACACTGGTGGTGTCTTTCAAATAAGCTGGTAACTGTACTACATACTTCTGTAGGAATAGATCTACATATTCTGAAATACAGTTTCCTATAGAAAGTTGAGTAAAGACCCTACAGAGGGATTTGTTTCTGAGCTAAGGGACATTCTCACTACTGCACTGCATGATAATATCATAGTAAAGGATGAATACCAATACCTGATAATGAATTATCCTGTGGTGCCAATATTCTATTTCTTGCCCAAAATACATAAAAGCCTTGAAAATCCACCTGGCCGTCCTATAGTGGCCGGTATTGACTCAGTTACCTCTAGGGCTTCAGAATATGTAGATCTATTCCTACAGAAGTATGTAGTACAGTTACCAGCTTATTTGAAAGACACCACCAGTGTCCTTAAATTATTTAAGGACTTTCCATGGAAAACAGACTATATTTGGGTCACAATCGATGTCCAGGCCCTTTATACTTCCATTGGTCATAGGAAGGGCATTGAAGCTGCCAGACACTTTCTGGATCTTGACGAGAACCTCACCCTAGCTCATAAAGAATTTATTTGTGTCCTTATGGAATTTATCCTGACCCATAATTTTTTTAAATTTTTGGACCAATTTTATATTCAGATCTGTGGCACAGCTATGGGGACTATTTTTGCCCCTAGCTTTGCCAACCTCTTTATGGGCCAATGGGAGGAGCGTTATATTTATCTTTCAGAAAAATACAAGGACAATATCAAGTTGTACCGCAGATATATTGATGATATAGTTATGGTCTGGGCGGGTACCCCACAGTCATTAGAAGAATTTGTAAGTACTCTTGATAATAATGAGTACAACTTGAAGTTCACAGTTAAGTACGATCTTAGTCAAGTAGAATTCTTAGATCTTATTCTAATCCAACAAGATGGTTGGGTCACCACAAAAAACTATTTCAAAAGTGTTGATGCTAATAGTTACCTTCATTTTGGGAGTTGCCACCAAAAGAAATGGAAAACGAACATTCCGTTTTCCCAATTTAATCGGGTTAAGCGTAATTGCAGTGATCCTGTGGTATGTAGGGAGCAATTAGCAATCTATCATGATAGATTTCTGGAAAGAGGGTATCCCAAATCCCTCCTTGTCGGAGCTCTTAACAAAATTGATAATGTGGATAGATCATCACTAATAGATGGTAATAAGAAGGAACATAGAGCTAATAAGGAAGTGGTGAATTTCATTACTAACTATAATAAGGATGAGACTTTGATCAGATCAGCATTCACGAAACATTGGGGCATCCTTAAGAGAGATCCGGTTTTAACTAAAATTTTATCAGATGGACCTAACATTATTTTCAGAAAGTGCCGCAGTCTTAAGGACATGTTGGCACCGAGCCTACTTCAAACAAATAGAAGTTGCCCTTCTACTACTTTTTTGGATTGCAAAGGAAGTATAAAATGCAACCATTGTAACGTATGTCGTTATATGAACACTAACAACAAACAATTTTGTAATTCTGATGGTAGTAAGAGTTATACAATTTCTAGTCTTATGAATTGTATTTCTACATCCGTGGTGTACCTTTTAGAATGTTCCTGTGGCTTGAGGTACGTTGGAAAAACAAAACGACTATTAAAGTTGCGTATCCAGGAACATCTTAGAAATATTAAGAACAAAGTTTTAAGCCATTCGGTGTCTAAACATTTTTCCGATGTACACCAATCAGATCCTAAACATCTCAAATTTCTCGCCATAGAACATGTGGTACAGGGTCCTAGAGGTGGCGACCTAGGGAAGAAACTAGCGCAGCGTGAGATGTATTGGATATACACACTCAATACGCTGTCACCATTTGGACTAAATGAAGGCTTTGAAGTGGCTCCTTTTTTATAACTTTGTTAACTTTTTAACTATTTTTATGTAATATGTACCTTTTAATTAGCTCCTAGATTATTCCATTAATCAACTGTGTTACTACTGTATTGTATGAGGCTAGTTATGGCTCTTTTGAATGTTCAGTTTGTCCTATGTTATGTTTTTTGTTTACATAGCGTGATAACGCTGTCTGTAGTATGTACTGTGTTCGCTATGTGGCTTATTGCTGATTGTGATCCATATGATTTGTATGTGCTATTGTTTGATTTACAGAATCTCTGCAGTTGCGCAGATGAGGATGCCGGTGGTTGGGTCACGGAGCATGTTCATGTGCCCCACTTCCGGTTCTCAGTGCGCATGCGCGAAGTAGCGCGATATATTTTTATATGCATATTTTCTTTATATTATGCCTACTATTTGCACTTTATGCATCTAAAGGCGGTTGTTTATCTGACTGGCAGTATGTTGCCTGGGCAATACATTCGTACATTAGAATGTTTTCACTATGCATTTGTGCCTAATAAAATCGCTGGCAGATGAGTTCTGCACATGCGCAAAGGCCTCTCTTCCGGTTTCGAGTGCGCACGCGCAAAATGGCGCTAGGCACTATATATAGAGACGCTGTTTTGGACAGCTATACTTGTGTTTGCTCCTGATGAAGTCTGTTTTACAGACGAAACGCGTTGAGTATTTGCTGCTACACTACCATCACTGATCAGATAGGCTTGTCATCTGCTTCTGGATGTGTAAGTTACTACTTTTTTAATAAAACTTGAACTTTTTGGATACTACATCTGTGTCCTTTCGTGTATTGAGGTAACCAATTGGATAATCAAGGTTGGCTGAAGATTGATTCTACCCTCACAGTCCATTGGAAAATTCTACAGATAAGCCATATAATCTCTGGCTTCTGGTACGCATATACCTTCATTGGTGTGACCTGTATATATATACATTTTCCTGATTGTTATCTGGTTCTGTGTGATCTCTTCATTGTATGAACTAATCACATTTACCCTAGACACTGTTGATATCCACATGGTGGGAAGCTCTGACTTATCCATTCCTGGTGGTTTGGTTCCTTCTTTGAATTTTTTCACTTGGCCAAATTAACTCGCCATACTACACTATTGTGCGCCTCCTCTTATTTTATTTCTAGATCTATCCCTGCTACACCGCTTGGTACAGAGGATTGGCAGCCGCCCGCACAGGGGAAGTGTCATTTAAGAAGGACTCATTTCAAGACATTGGACTCTAATATTTACTGGTGCAGTGTCATAGCGCCATTTGTATCTATTTGTGTTATATATATATATATATATATATATATATATATGTGTGTGTGTATGTATGTATGTATGTATAATATATATATATATTATACATACATACATACATACACACACACATATATATATATTTATATAATTATATATAGTGTGTGTATAGTATATATATACATGCATATATATATATATATATATATATATACTATATGTATATGTGTGTATATATATATATATATATATATATATATACACACAAGTTAACCCGTGCATGATACTCATGCATTCTAGTCAAATCAAGCTACTTAAGGTATTAAAAAGGTTCTTGTCATGCATTTGGGCCTAGCCCAGGCCTCCTCCTCCTCAGAGCGTTACTTCCCGACGCAAGCGCCCTTTTTTAACGTGGTTTTGAGCACATGTCACCACCTCATCATTTTTCTCCATCACCTCATCCTTCATCTTCATCGCCACATCCTTCATCAAGCTACTTAAGGTGTTAAAAACTCCCCACTGTCACCCCCGGCAACCACCAACCACTCCCAACTGTCACTTCTCCTTCAAGAAATATATAGGTCAATGTATAACTCTGCCCAGCAGGTGGCGCTGCAGCTTGTTTTTTTTTTTTCACACATGCCACTAGACATTTATATAGTAGATATATTATATATAGTGTGTGTATGAACATACATTCGTGTGTGTGCACATTTAATTGCTGTTTCATTTGTCAATGTATAAACTTTATCTCATCGTTGGCAATTTGGCTAGTGAATTGTATACTACTGGTTTAATATATTACTGTAGTTGCATATTATAACAGCAGTCATAGTCAATGGTATGTTTAATGGGATATCGCCAAGGATCTTACAGATGTTAGCAATCTCAATGTGGCAAACGTTTCTTAAACATCTTTCCCTTACACTACACTACAACTATATTTCCAGAATGCTGAGTTTTTGTTGAATAGCCTTTCATGTCTAGTAACATTTTTGAGACTTAACATTACAATGTCCTTTTGGTAAGAGTATCTGGTGCTGAATCAACAGCTGTCCTCTCTGTATATATATAGAAGTGTAATCTCTGATATAAATGATTATAAATCCGATTGCATCCTTTTAAGAGCTACTCTTCCCTTTCAGTGGAATAAAGTTTTTTTTAACTTCTTATCATTATACTAACCGTTCTTTGGATTCCATCAACTAACCATTCTTTGGATTCCATCCCCATGCGCTTGGTCCACCAATGTATGTGTCTTCCACTATACACACTATATTATGACTTTTAATAACAGTTACAATTTCTACTTAACTTTTTGTTCTTAATCTTTCCCACTACTATTAATATTATTATCTTTTATTTATAAAGTGCCAGCCTATGCAACATTGTACATTGGGGGAGCATGACACAAACACATCATACCCAATAACAAACAGAAGGTAAAAATAGAGCTGTCTAAAGCAGCTTACAATCTATGAGGTGTGGGGAACACTTGATACATGAGGTAATGGAACAACACTTGTAGTTCTGTTGGGAATAATAAAACAAACAAGTTTGTGAAAGCCACAAAGCCACCATCTGCAAGCAGCCCAACACAATGATAAGAAAATTCATAGTACCAACAGTGGCACTTGCCAAAATGCACCACTATTATAATTTACTGTAGCATTATAAATATTAATCAACTGGCCTACCATAACGGTGAATTAACTTACATATCACTGATTAGAACTTATAACTTAAGAACCCGGAAAGGTATTGGATGTTTAACAACTGAACTGGAATAACAACATACTTTATATATGTATGAAAACTAAAAGTAACAGTGTTTATTTCTGCACACAGCCACAGTAGAATGCCCGGCTGTACTTAAGCTATACATGCACATACACACTCTGGCTAATATACACTCCACTTCAGAGTCAAAATAAATGTTGTATAATTCATTACACAAGTAAACAAATTGCATATTTAGTAACAGCATGGTAAAATATATAAGCATTCTGCATATGGACGAAGAGATAGTAGCATTATTAACATAGAAGGGTCATCATATGGTATATAGAAAATAAATAGGGCCTGATTCATTAAGGCACGCAAAACAAATGTATGGAGTGGATGTAAAGATATGTCTTTTGATGAAAACAGGTCTAGGTCATAGTTGCCAACATTGGCAACTTGTGTCCCTGGAGGTCCGGGAGACAGGTGGGTATGTGGGGACGGGGCTCGAAGAATCGCATCATTAGCCCAGCCCCGAAAGCTGTCATCACGTTTTTCGGCCAATAAAAATAAGGGGCTGGGCCACGATGATGCGTACACGGCACCACTAAGCCCCACCCCCTCTGTTTTATTTGCAGAGCCGGCCGGGAATCGGGAGAATTGCCTGCTCTCCCGGGAGGACTCCCAGAAATTTGGGAGTCTCCCAGACATTGCGGGGAGACTAGGCAACTATGGTCTAGGTCCACTGCTCTAACAGACAATATACTGCAGGATACGTCCCAAACATATGTGGAATATAAAGTCACAAAAGAATACACACACAAAAAAAAAAAAAAAAAATGTCACTTGTTAATAATATAGGGCCTGATTCATTAAGGAAAGTACTCAATATTTTTACTTAAGTTTTCTCCTGGACAAAACCACGTTACAATGCAAGGGGTGCAAACTGTTTTTTTCATTTTGCACAGTTAAATACTGGCTTTTTTTTCCTAGATCAACTATAAATTTCAGTGTATGAATAAGCTATCAAGTATTTGTGTGCTACATAAAAAAAAACAGCCAGTATTTAACTTATGTGCAAAAGAATAAGCTAATTTTCGCCCCCCTGCATTGTAACATGATTTTGTCCAGAAAACTTAAGCAAGAAAACTTACTGAAATTCTTGCTTAAGTTCCTTAATGAATCAGGCCCATAGTCACTAATGACAAAACATTAAATTAAATAAAGTTTTCTTTTCCATTTTCAATAAAATACATTTAGTAGGATAAATGTCTACTGTATATAAAATGCATTTTAATAGTTGCTCCAGATTGCAGACGCTCTAGATTGTATACATGAATATCAATACTTTAACTTAGCACTTACACCTGATACAGCAGAAAAACACGTACCTTTGTGAAGCACAAAGCTTGAATCGGACGCTGTTGCGTGCACTCAAGCTTGGCACGTCCTTACTGTACAATGGATACGTGCAAATGCCCATTCCCTTCTCCGTTTCGACCATGATATTGTAGGCTATAGTAAGGGTGCTTTGCACTCGAAGATGAATTGGACTTTACTGCGTTCTCTGGTGTAGTGTTAGTTTCTGGGCATGCGCAGAGCTATTTTACGCAAAATACGGTACATATTGGCATTTACGTTCCCTAATGACTGAGGCCCATGATGTTTAATATCTGCCTGGAGAGTTGGTCTTATAACTTGGGAATTGTCACTGACTTTGGCTAAAGGTAACACCTCCTTCCATCCTTAATAAGGAAACAAATTCTTTATCTATACTTTTTTTATATCTTTGAAAAGAACTGTGAAATGTTATTGTTTTATAGCTTACCTCGAGGATGGAAAATGCTTGACTGTGTAAGCAATTCTGTTATATTTCTCCTTTTAGAGGTATACATTTCAAGCTGTCATGTATAAACACTGTACCATTCAGAAAAAAAGATAAAAACTTGAATAAATTGAATCACTGATGCTGCAGCCAAATTCACAAGTCTTTCTTAGGGAATAACTGTTGATTGACTGTCAGTGTTGGATAGCAGTGTGATGAGTCTGAGAGCACTAGGTGTTATTTCTTCACATCAATGTATAGTAAAGGGTGTGAGATGTTCTGGGGTGTGATTGCACTTGATTTGTAATGTATGTAAAAGGTTATAGAGTAAAAATGAATGGCAAAAGTGATTAACCCCCTATCAATTTTCCTACTCTCACATGTGCCAAGAGTGTGTAGACAGCAAACACTTTTAATGTTTTATATTGAATTTGATTTTTCAAGGGAACAAATGTGATTTTCAAATGTGTGATATTTCCTCTTAAACTGAAATGAAAACACAGGAGTCTGAGTTTTAGTTTCCTCTTCTGACTTCTGTCCTGCAATGCATATTACAAACTACAGGACAACATAAAAAGAGACATAACATAGTGAAGATCTACAGATGTGCAAAGTAGCGTATATATTAAACTATACCTGGAATGTGAAGATAACTCACTAAGATCTCCTATGCTTCCAACAGTTGCCCTGCTGGCCGGGTAGCTGTGAACAGAATATATGTTTCTACGACTGTCATCTGGTGTTTCTTCTGAAGTGTTGTTCCAATGCATCATTTGTTCTGCTCTGTTGTGCGATACAGATCTGCTGTTTGTATGAAGGGCAGTGGCTATGACTTGCGCAGGCATACTGCATGGTGCTGTATCAAACCCACTGTCTGTTGAGGCTCCTTTAATATATGTTAGTCCAAGTAACTCAGGGTCCATTAGGTCTCCAGAGCCAAAATGTTTTTCATCGCTATTACTTGATGCACTGCTGGAAACCGTATTACTGCTTGAATGGCTTGAACAACTTTTAATCTGAAATATTTACAGAAAAAATGCAAGTAATGAAAATTATATGCAAATGATTGTGAAAGTTTAATATTGAAAACCAATGTCCACCTGTTTTATGGTTAAAATAATCCCAGCGGTATCATTTAGAGTTGTATCCGTTTTCTGTCTCATGGACATTTCTTAGTCTTGCAACTCTGCTGTCTCTGTTAATTCCTATGGTGCATTTGTCAAACCAACATTGTTCCAGTCTATCACAATACAGATTTGCCATCAGGATATTGCTTAGGACAGCTGAGCTGGAAAACTCATAACTCAAGACTTGATTGCGCACTTCCAAAGTGCAACTAGTATTTTCTTAATAACATTATGGTGTTATCTTATTAAGGGTAAGTATATACCCATACAGCACAGTGACATTAACTGCACATTATACCCTGGTCCAAACCCCATAATGTGAAATACAGCACCCTTTTCCCCAACATGTTTGTCAGCTCTGCTGGAAAATACACTATAATAATAATAATAATAATAATAATAATAAAAAATATTACACAATTTTTAGTTCAAAACATTTAAAATGGTTGACAGAAAAGCTGAAATTGGGTGGCTAGTATGTACAAATCCAAAATTAGTTAGCTATTATTGCAGATCCCTCCCCCATGATGAGCTGACAGCTCAGATGACTCTTGCACAGAGCAGAACGAGGTCCCAGAAGTGTTGAGCTTGATAGGCCCAGGCTTACACTCCCAGGTTTACTACAGTTTAGGAAAATAAGAAAGATCGATAAAATTATCTCTGAAAGTCTAGTATGTTAATGCCATGTGATGAAACAATATGAACATTTAAATATGAACACTGCTCTTCAGGAAACAATTGCTTGACTGTTTAACATGTCATGTAAAAAAATAACAATAGGCAGGAAGTGTAAAAGAGTACTATTTTGGTGGTATATCTATGGGCTTCAATAGGCTGGCAAATGTGTTGAAACTCATTTAATAACGTAATTTATGACTATTACCGTCAACCAAGTCCTCTTAAAGGTAGTTCTGATTTAACCTAAGAAATATAAAAACTGCACACAAGATAAAGCTTCATTTAAAATGCTTTGCATTCTTAATTAACATTTTAATTGTAAAACTCATATATATTCTAAAACAGTATACAGTGTACATCATATAAACTCAACAGGTTTCGTATGCTCTATTAACATGGGTGGAATAGCATAGATGTTCATACATTTTTGCCTGTTTTATAAATATGCAAGTTATTGTGTGTGTTTTGACCAGCTATTGTGTGGTGTATGGGTATGTGTGCTGTGGGGAGCAGTGGTGGGAACGAGAGATAGACCTTTAGGTTAGACTCCATTTTAAGCATTCAAAACACATTTCGCTCTTCCATCCATTTCACATCTCACACTATAAACTTCTATTTATCTCACATATAAATTTCTACCATTTATTCAGTCATTACTCACTATCCACATTACATTCACATGGAAATTTCTAGTATCGCAGCAAAGACATTATTTACCTCACACAGGAGCCATTTTTTCTAATCATGTTGATCACATTAGTTTACAATGGCAGCCATCTTGCAGGCATGGATGGATTAGATCAACCTCTATTGTAAGAAACTCAGCCAGCTCTAAACACATTGTATATCACCTTGCTTCCATATTAACTACTTCAACTTCTCCAGCAATATACTGCATTATTTCAAAATTCAGATTACAAACGACTTTATCATTCCACAATCCATTCCAAGCATCACAGGAACTCCAGAACTCACATTTTAAACCAAAGACAAACAAACTCTATATATTCCATTCAAACACCATAATCCTATCTCACTGTATCTCATAAAACAAATGTTCAGCACAGTCCCACAACTGCACCACACTGCAGGAGCTAACACATTGTTAGCCATCTTACTACTACATCCAGCCACACTGCTCAACCACAGTGCCACCTCAAATGTATACAATTCCTATCCATGAAACCTCAATCCACAAAGTCACATATTAATCTTCAATCTCCATCAAAGCTACAACATAAACAAAACCTAACAAGCCAGCATTATAAACTTTACCATACATATTCCAATCAATGTAATAACACAAAACTATGAAACATATTACACACATCACATTGTCTTACCAACTCTATTCCTAGCATTGCAACACTATTGCACGACATGCAGTTACACATTTTCCATTCACCTTCCATTCAAATACACTATAATCCATTTTCACACAATAACCATCTGCAAATCAACAGAAAACAAAACTATATATATATCCAGATTCAATCACCTTCCATTCAAACTCCATTATAAACTATTTTTCATACTAGCCAGCCTTTAATCTAAATTGCTTCCAGTGTCACTTCACATAAACACAAACCTCCATTCCATTGAACTTACAGGGCCTGAGTCAATAAGGAGAATAAAGCATAAAAAAGGAGTAACGTTGCACCTGGGCAAATCCAGGTTGCATTGGAGGGGAGTGTGGGGGGGGGGGCAAACTTAAAATATGTGGACATGTTTATAGTTGCTGTAGGGCATGTCCTATATCAACTTTAAGTTTCAGGGTACAAATAAAGCTATCAAGTATTTGTGTGCTACATGAAAAATAGCCAGTATTTTCCTTACATGCAAAATAATAAACTAATTTCCACCCATTTCATTGTAATATGATTTATCCAGTAGAAAAATTACTCCTTTTTTTTGCTTTGCTCTCCTTAATGACTCAGGCCCAAAGTTTCCAGCAGCTGAGAGCCGTGTGTCTTACCAGGGTCAAAGCAGGGAAGAAAAGACTCCAGTTTCTTTTGTTAAAACCTGTTTTTCTAATTACGGTGGGGACTATGTACATAGTCACCTCTCTGATTCAAGCATGGTAGAATCTGATATATTAGAAAATGGAATATCCTTATCAGGAAGGCAGTGGTATATCATACTACAGCCCACGAGTGTGATAGGGTGCATCACGGTCCTAAACTCGGTAATAAATGAAAATAATCAATTGATAGGTCTGCTAATTTTTCTTCCAATATGTCACGTATTAATATGCTGGCTAAACTGAGAATACAGCTGTATGTAATCAAGTGCAATCTTGCATTCTATCATATTCTTGTGGCTAAACTCTGTTAAGACATAAAAGCTGTGTGAGCACAAATTCATCTATACTTCAGCAAGATTTAAGAATTAACCTTAGATGGTCTGGGAATGTTACAGTTCCTTATGTCTTTAGATAAATCACTTAAATAGACTTTTACAACAAAAACCTACTTTTAACTACTGCTATATTGCGTAGGACCAGAAGATATTTGGGCATCTACTGGTAAATCCAATAAATCAGATATATATCTATCCAAGTTGATTGGGATTGCCAAATTATCATATACATGGGGAATGGTTTAAAGCTCTTTACCACAATTTTCAATGTATCCGATGATGTATCTGAACTGCATAAAAAGTGAAGGGCTGTTGTGAAATCCATGTTACAGTTAGGTTCACTGGGTTTATCATACACTACTATTTCTTGTAAATGTGTATGCAAATAGATTCAGTACAGGTAGTGGGCACAAAAACGTAAGCATCAAAATTACTTCACTATATAGGGCAAACATATTTGTCAGCACCAGGAAAAACTTTTGTATCCAAATTATTATCTCTCAGAAACCAGTTAGATAAAAAAAAATAATCCCATTTTTTTTCCCATGCTCTATGTACGGCGTTTCGGACACTTAGTGGCGCCTTACAAATAAACAATAAAAATGAAATAAATGCTGAATTGGGTTCAGATTTGATGACTGAAAAAGTTCATGTGATCAGACATGCTCTGTGAAATGGAACACTGTAATCCTGCAGTTGAAAAATGGATTTGAAATAGAGGAAGTCAGAATGAGAGCCCGTGACCATAGCTTGTGCTAGAGCATTTTTGTAGGTAGCGGGTCAGTTTGGAATGCCAGGGTTGTGTGGTGGACCATTGAATGCTAAGAGTGACAGTCATGACAGTGGAGTCCGGAGAAGAGGTGAGTGTGCAGGTGTACAAGGAGATGGGTAGGAGTTAGTGGAGATGGGGGAGAGAAGACAGTACACAGAGGAGGAGAAAGTGGAACGGTCAAGGGCGTCAAACTTGCGCTTGTTGAGAATAGCCTAGGAAGAGGGGGGAGGTGACAAGATAGGGAGAGTCTAAAGTAGAGTAGATGATAGATAGAGAGAAGGAAGAGGAAGTTGGTAAAGTCCGAGATAGCACAATGGTGGAAAAAAGACGAACTCAAGAGAGTGGCCACTACAGTGTGAGGAGGTCCACTCAGAAATACAATAAACAAATATTAAGGAAATTAAATACAAACATCTGTTGTTTTGCCCCTTTACAAATCAAATGTAAATATTTTTTCTGCATTATTCAAAATGAAAAATCAATGAAGTAATGAAAATAAATGGCCATAACTTAAAATAATACAACTGTGACTGCTTAAGTACTATTAGCTGGATGGCAATATACAATCAGCAATTCACAAGTGGATAGATAGTGTTACTGATCGTCGCCATCATCAACGCGTATCATTGCACCAGTCAATAGAGCACCTGTCCCTAAAAGGCATATCTCTTGAGATGCTTGCCTGCCCCATTATAACTTTCGCTAACATGAACAGTGTGGTGATTAGCTGTCTGATAAGTTTATGGGCCTTCCCTGCCAGGTCCAAGCCAAAAACACACCTTTGGAGAGTAGGGGGCGTGGGATTTTTCCAATAGGCAGCTAGTTGACAGGCAGCTGCACTGATTATATGCCGGAGGAGCTTATGGGTATGTGTTGGGAGGTCTGGGAGAGGCAGGGGCAATAACACATACTTAGGATCGGAGGGTACGGGAGTGTCAAGAACTGCTGTAGCTAATGTGAGAACCTCTGTCCAGTACGGGCGCAGTTTGGGGCAGTCCCACCAAATATGTATAAAGGTGCCAATGTGACCACAGTTTCTCCAACAAGTAGGACTTGTTTGTGGGTATATAGTGTGAAACCTATAAGGAACATAATACCATCTATGAAGCAATTTATTAGCGTTTTCTTTAATACGGACATTTATGCAACAACGCGCTGTCCACTCGTAAATTTCTGACCATTCTTCTGGATCTAGATACGCTCCCAAGTCCGCCTCCCACTGCGTCTGGAATCGGTCTCTGACCTCTGTGGAAATGGGAAGTAAAGCATTGTACAGCGTGGAAATAAGACCCTTTGAAGATGGTCCTTATAGGCATAAATTCTCAAACACAATGGGAGACCTAGAGGATAACTGAACCCTGACCTTTGGGTGATAATGTCTAATTTGCACGTATAGATGAAACTGTCCCATCGCAAACCCGCACCGGTCCGCTAATTCTGAAAACTGAGGGAATGTTAGAGTCCCAGTGATGTGATTTAGCAGCAATTTACCTTCCCCTGCACATTTTGTGTACATAGGACGCGATAGGCCAGGTGTAAAGGCTGGATTCGACATAAGAGGTATCAGTATTGGAGGTGCAGGAGAAAGAGATGCCATTCTATTACATCGGGACCAGATTGAGAGGGAGAGGGCTATTACTGGGTGGACTCGAGAAGGGGATGGGTGCTGTGCAGCTGGAAGCCAAAGAGTAGAAAAAAATCGATGGGCCTCCTAGTAAATCTGTTTCTATATCAACCTGGTTCCAGGCGGGGAGTGCCATTGAACACTTTGAGCTAAGCGTGCCGCATAGTAATAATTGCGAAGACTGGGTATGCCGAGGCCACCTGCCATGGGAAGGCGTTGTAGAATACGAGCAGAGATCCTGGGTCTCTTGTTTGACCAAATGAATCGCATAATGGAAGTTTGCAATGTTTTTAGGGTAGAGGGAGGAATTCTGATAGGAAGGGTATAGAAAAGGTAAAGCAGCCTGGGAAGCGAATTCATCTTCACTGATGAAATACACCCCAACCAAGATATCATTAGTTTGTCCCAAGTGATCATGTCTTTTTTAAGACAAGCTATAAGCTGAGGGTAGTTTGCTTGGTAGAGGTCTTCTACTTTTCTGGTAATTGCTATACCCAGGTATTTAATACCTGGGTATAGCAATCCAGTGAAAAGGAAAGTTTAGCTCTAAGAGCTGCTTTAACTTAGGTGGGATATTGAGATCCAGGATATCTGTCTTAGCCGTATTGACCTTAAAATTCGAGACTATAGAAAAATTATCGAGTTCCTATAATAGGTTGAGTAGTGACGTTAGGGGATTGGTAATGGTAAGGAGGATATCATCTGCGTAAAGCGCAATCTTATAGATGCTGAAGGGTAGCTGTATGCCAGAGATATTAGGATTTTGACGTATTTTTATGGCAAAGGCTCTTTGATTAGCGCAAACAGAAGTGGGGAGAGGGGGCAACCTTGTTGTGTTCCATTTTGAATTTGAAAAGATGGGGAGGAACACCTGTTCACCTGGACAGAAGCAGTTGGGTTGGCATATAAGGCAGAGACCCCTTTAAGAAAGCGATCTTTGAAGCCATAAGCTGAGAGGGTTTTCATCATGAAGGGCCAGCCAACGCGGTCAAATGCCTTTTCAGCATTGAGGGACAAGAGAAGGGAGGACAATTTACATTCATTAATATGCTGGATGAGATCTAAAGTCCGTCTGGTGTTGTCTGCAGCCTGCCGGCCTGGGACAAATCCAACCTGATCGGGGTGTACTAAATTCGGGAGGACATTGTTTATTCTATTCGCGAGGACTTTGGCATAAATTTAAAATCCACATTAAGTAAAGATATGGGGCGGTAGCTACTACAAAGAGAGAGGTCTTTAACCTCTTTCGGTATAACAGTGATCCGGGCTCGGGTCGTAGCCAGATCAAAGGGGGCCCCATCGAAGATAGAGTTAAACCAAGTAGTTAGCTTTGGACTGAGAATCCCTGCAAATTTTTTGGAATTCTTGGCAGGGAGGCCATCCAGATCCGGAGCCGAGGCTACCTTCATAGCAAGGCTGCAGTAGTTTCTTCGATTGTTATATCAGAACCGAGAAATTGAATCTCTGAGTCAGATAGTTATGGGAGATGGCAGGAGTGCGGATAGGCATTTATTTTGCAATCTAGGTCAGGGGGCGGTGGGTTTGATGCATTCAAGTTGTATAGTGAAGAATAAAATGCCTGAAATTCTTTCAATGTAGGGTTTGGATTGTATGTTAACTGCCCTTGAGAATTTTTAATAGATGAAATCACGTCACGTGTGCGCCTCTGATGGAGTTTCTGGGCTAGTAGGGAGTCCACCTTGTCGCCTTTTTCATAGAAGAGCTGCTGGGTCCATTTAAGGGTACAGGCTGTTTTTTGGGACAAGACCGCGTCGAGATCTTTGCCAGAATTTTAACATCCGTGGTCAGTAGAGACATGGGCTTTGAGAAGTCTGGCAACAAGGGATTGTTGAAAAAAGAAAGGTTCTTTCCACTCTAAGGCCAGGACATCCTCGTAAAATCTAACTCAACTATATAAAGAGGTTTGATATGAGGGGGCGCTCTCACTAACTGAAAATATGACTCAAAAACAAAAATGGTGACACAAGACACCTGAAAGAAGTTGGTTCATGAGGCACTCCAGTCCATTCTCTATATGTAAAAACAGTTTATTGATATTAAATTAAAAAAGCCTATATTCAGGTATCAAAAAAAGTCGGCGAATTATTAAAAAAAAAAGAGAAGTGATAAGGTATAGAAATTATGTGAAGTAGATAATTAAAAAGAACCCTTCCGGGAGGCCGGTCAAAAAATTATTTAGTGGATACAGAGATATGTCCACTATTATGCTATGTCACAGTGATTTCACATATTAATTAATGTGCTGTATTTATCATACATTATCATTGTACATGTATAGAGAATGGACTGGAGTGCCTCATAAACCAACTTCTTTCAGGTGTCTTGTGTCACCATTTTTGTTTTAGAACAAGGGATTGTTCCCTGACTTTGGTATTAGAGCTATGAGGGCTTCAGACATAGATGGAGACACAGAGTCATAATGGCTCTTAAATGTATCCAAAAAAAAAAGGGAAATAATTACCAGATGCTTTTTATACAGCTCAACAGGAACCCTGTTTACACCTGGAGCCTGCCTATTAGGAAAGGAGAAAATAGCATTTATATCTCTCCTCAACTGTGCTTAATGAGTCCAAAAACTCTCTGCTAGCAAGGCTCAGCCTAGGCCGGGAAAAAGCTCCAAAGTATGTCTTTGAAATAATCATAAAATGTCTTAGCTATCTCTGCAGCTGAAATTCTTATGCACCCAACGTATTTGCAACCCCTGCAATCAGAGTCACCGCTCTTACAGACATGCCAAATACGCCAGAAACCTGTCACACTTGTAAGACTCAAAGTATTGAGCATGTTTAACGCAGGATAATGTACATGTCCAGAAGATAGTCTGACCACTCCCTCTGTGCCTCCAACTAGGTCTGCCTATTACCCGTCATACAAGAGGTAAGATATATCTCAGTGGTGGGGAACTTTTCATGTTGGTTTGCCGCATTAATAGAGCTGTAGTCAAATAAGGCCGCATTCAAGAAAGTTCAATTAGATATACTTAAAAATGTACATTATTTTGTAAAAATATAACTATTACTACTTATTTAGAATGTACGCTCTTTCAAGCAGGGCCTCCTCTCCTCCTGTTCTCCACCACCTTAACTCTGCTCTCCAGCTCCTTGTCTCCTCCGTGAGGTCCTCCTGCCCTTCTACCCCTCTAGCTACCCTGCTGGGGGCTCTCACCTCTCATCTAGCTGTTCATTGAGCTTCCGAGTTACTGTGCTTTTTCGTTAACTGTACCGTGCTTTCTCACCCTGTATCGTGTTTCTGTCTGTCCCTGTACGGCACTACGGATACCTAGTGGCGCCTTATAAATAAAAATGTATAATAATAACAATAATAACTTACTTCTTAAAAATAATACAATTTCTTAATTGTAAAGTTAAACTTTAATTACATTTAATGTTGTGTCTGCTTTTTATTGGAATGCATTTGAATATTTGGGCATAGTTTCAGCTGATCCTCTAGATGGGTATCAGTCACTTGTGACCTTAAGGGCATCTTGATTTGAATTAGGTAGAAGAATGTAGATTTGCATCAATAAGTATGTCATGCACCACCCCCCCTGTTTTTCCGCTGTAATGGACAGCCGCCCGGTAGTTCCGGCCAGGGGCGTCCTGCTGCTAAGCAACAGGAATGCAGCTTCCCCGGTTGAAGCTTGGAGGTTGAGTATGGCTATCTACTTACAACCTCAGACTCTGAGTTCCCTCAATAAAATTAGTTCCACGCTTTAATGGTCCCTTTCCCATCTCCCAGGTCATTAGTGTCGTCTCTAATAAGCTTTATTTACCTCCTTCCTTCAACATCCATTACTTCTTCCACATCTCATTACTGGTCATCAATGAATTCTTCAGAGAACCCGCTATTCCCCCTCCTATCAAGACTTCTCTTGGTGGCGAATATGAGGTTGAGAGTATATATATATATAAGGTTTGTTCTTTTTGAGGCAAAAGCCAGTTCCTTGTGCATTGGAAGGGGTATGGTCAGGCCCGGCACTCCCATTAGGCAAGGTTAGGCACTTGCCTAGGGCGCCGGGCTCTGGAAGGCGCCTGGAGGACGCCACAGATTAAAAATGTCTTTAAAACTGTGCGGCGACCGCTGACCATACCTTTCACGGCCGCCGCACAGCTTCAGATACATCCACAGGGAGGGGGGGGACTATTGATCATCACCACCGCCGCCTCTCTGCTCCGTCTCTTCCCCTCCACTCACTGACTGTCGGGCCGTGACATCATCATCATGGCCTGACAGTGTCAGTGAGTGGAGGGGAGCAGACGGAGCAGAGAGGAGGCAAGTTAAGGTAAGGAAAGACGGGGTGGGGGCGCCGATTCTGAAAATGGGGCGGGGGGCGCCGATTTTGAAAATGTGCCTAGGGCGCCATGGTCCCTAGTACCGGCCCTGGCTATGGTCCCGAGGAGAGATCCTGGGTAGACGAAAGTGACCCTCGTGCTCCTTGTCTCCTTGCCAAATTTCTGAGTAGATCCAGTCCTTCTCTGGGGGGAGAGAAGGGGAGGGGGTACTGTCAGACACCGTCCCCGCTGTTCTTCCGCGGAGCGGGGACAGACCCCTAGTAGTTCAGGCTGGGGGCGTCCTTTCGTTAAGCAACAGGAACGCAGCGTCCCCAGACGTACTCCCGCCATCGGGCACATGCGCAGTAACACGTCCCATTGCTAGGCATCGGGACGCTTCCATTATTGTGGCGGTCAGTGCGGCTGACCGCCCCTCACCTTCTCCTATCACCCCAGTTGCCTCTATTTAAAATCTGCTCTGGCAAAATTAGCCTGCCAGAGTATCAGGTCTACTGTCTCCAGCATTAATTATATAGATTTATTGCCTCCTTTGGTTTGACCTGGCTTCCTTGACTATTCTCTGGATTGTTCCCATTATCTCCTATTGTTGTTGACCCCGGCTGCATGACTATTCTTCTGGATCATCGCTATTCCTGTCTGATTATTGTGACCTCAGCCTGTTTGATCTCTTTGTGGATCTACCTTTGGTACTGTCTCTTCCTGGATTTTCCTTGTCCTTCCTTGGACCTTCTGTGCTTGCTACACGCCTTGACCTTCTGACTTGTCCTCCCTTTGGAACAGTCTCTTCCTGATTGGCTTGACACGGACCATTCTGACCCTTCTCTATCTCTACGCTGGTAACTGTCTTGGAGGACCTTGACCTTTGTACCATTTGCAGCTAAGCCAAAACCTCCTTGCGGGGGGTCCCAGGTGAACACCAGGGGTACGTTAGACTCCACACCTTCTTGTTCAGTAGCGTAAATACCAGTTAGTGATTCCAGTGTTTCTACGGTCTATTATGAGTCTGACAAAGTGGTTGAAAAGCAAGAAAGTATTTTTCAGGCATGTTGCCAAAGGCATGGGTATTCTACTACATTTTTCCATATTTCAATTGGATCTTTCTTAGCATCAAATAATCACATTAGAATGTCATCTACTAAGAGCTTATTCAATTCCATCTGTAGTTTTCTAGGTGCTTTCGTGACATAAACTAGGTGAGGTTGAAATGCTAATTTGACCGTGATGTTATGTGTTAGGAACCCCGCTAGCCGGCACAACACAACCCGGAGTCTACTCTACCAGTCAGGTATTCACTGGAGCCCCTGATGGTGGGGACAGACTGGGCTGCAGACTGGCAGAGGGTCGTGAAGTGTGCACCGGCTAGGGAGAACCCAGGCCAGCGGAGTGGAGTCCAAGCAGAGGTCAGAGGCCGGCAGCAGACAATGGAATCAAGGAACAAGCTAAGGTCAGAGGTCACAAGCAGACAGGGAGGTAAGTATTCAAGCCAGAGGTCAGGGTCACGAGATTCACAAGCAGGGTCCAAATTCAAGCCAAGGGTCATACACGGGTAAGCAGTAACAGGGTCCAATAGACAGGAACAAGCAGGGAGCAGGCTAGCAGACTGGATACAGAACTATAACCGGCAATGAGGCAGCAGACCTCATTGCCTTAAATACCCAGCTGAACCAATCACAGGTTGAACACACTCCTGCAGGTTAATAAAGCAGTAACCAGCAGAGCCAATCAGGGCTTGCCCCTGGCCTGCACTGTTGCAGGCTAATGCCTGTAATTGCCTCCCATAATCAGCCCGTATTAATTAGCCCACAGGCTGTAGAATGAACGCTGCGCCCGGCCTCCTCTTATTGCCGGGACGCAGCGCTGAAGCATCTCCTAGTTGCTCCGGCAACGGCCGGGTTATGGCCGGAAATTAGGTCCCGGTCGCCATAGCGATGGCCGGGCGCGGGTGAGTGAGTCGCGGCGGCTGGGCACCGCCGCGGCTCGTAACAGTACCCCCCCTTGAGGAGGGGTCGAGGGACCCGACATCCAGGTTTTCTAGGGAATTTTTTTAAAAACTCCTTCAGTTTCTTTGGGGCATGGAGTTGTCTCCGCGGAACCCAAGATCGCTCTTCCAATCCGCGATTCCTCCATTGTACAAGGAAATGTACCTGTCCTTGAACTTTTTTAGAATCAAGGACCTTTTGAATCACAAATTTTTGTGGCCCACTGGAACCTCTCCCAGGCACACTTGAAGACTGGGCTTGACCAGGACATAGTACCAGCTTCAACAGAGAACAATGAAATGTGTTGGGAATTCCTAATGAGCCCGGAATTTTTAACCTAAATGCGACGGGGTTCACCTGTTTGATGATAGGAAATGGCCCGATGAACTTAGGACCCAACTTCTTGCAAGGCTGTCTGAGCCTTATATTTTTTGTAGACAGCCACACTTTCTGGCCAACCTTAAGGGAGCAGGTGGTACGATGTCGATCCGATTTATTTTTTTCCACAAGTGAGGCTTGTCTCAATGATGAGTGTACTTTCTTCCAGATAACTCTGAGATCTCTTGCAGTGGAGCGGATCTCCTGGATACCAACGGACTGGAGTGAATACAGGGAGTTAGATCTGGGGTAAAAACCAGAATTGCAGAAGAACGGAGAGATTTTAGTAGATGAGTGACAGGAATTATTACAGGCAAATTCCGCCCAGGGTAACAAGGAAGACCAATTATCGTGGAACTCCGATGTGTAGCATCGTAGAAACTTTTCTAGGGACTGGTTAACCCTTTCAGTTTGCCCATTTAAATGATGGTGGTATGCGGATGATAAACTGACCTTGATTCCGAGAAGGGTACAGAAGGATCTCCAGAATTGCGCTATAAACTGAGAACCCCCGATCAGAGACGATGTCAGTAGGGAGTCCATGGAGCCTGAAAATATGTTGAATGAATAAAAGAGCCAAATCCCGAGCAGAAGGCAGTTTGGTTAACGGAATGAAATGTGACATTTTGCTGAACCGGTCTACCACGACCCAAATCGTGTTGTGTCCTGCAGAAGGTGGTAAATCCACTACAAAGTCCATAGACAAGTGAGTCCATGGTTTCGCAGGAGGGGCCTAAGGAACTTATTGGCCTACTGGACGGATCCTAGGAACTTTGTTTCTAGCACAAATCTCACATGAGAGGACATGACTCTTGACGTCGGCAGACATGGATGGCCACCAGACCGTGCGGGGAAGGATTTCTAGCGTCTTGTAAATTCCAGGGTGCCCAGCAGCCATACTGCAATGTGCTTCCGCAAGAACCGTCTTTCTTAAGTGGACTGGAACAAAGAGTCGTTGCTCCGGAGTAGCATCTGGGGCTAATCTCTGGAATCTCTGAAGTGTGACACTCAGATCTTGGGTTAACCCGGCATGGATTACGGAAGGAGGAATAATAGGCTCCGGGTTAGTAACAGGAACATGGTGTGCCAGAAAACTCCTGGACAGAGCATCTGCCCGGACATTCTTGGAACCTGGTCTGTAGGTGATCAGGAAATTAAACCGGGTAAAAAATAATGCCCAGCGGGCCTGTCTAGGTTTTAAACGCTTGGCTGACTGTATATATTGCAAGTTCTTGTGGTCGATAATGACAGAGACCTGATGCGAAGCACCCTCCAACCAATGCCGCCACTCCTCGAAGGCCCACTTGATTGCCAATAGTTCTCTATTACCGACGTCGTAGTTGGCTTCCGCTGAAGAGAACTGACGGGAGAAATAGGCACATGGGTGTAGACGATTAGTATGAGGATCCTTCTGTGATAGGATGGCGCCGGCCCCGACGTCCGAGGCATCGACCTCAAGAACAAATGCTTTAGCTGGATCTGGATGTTTAAGGACCTCAGCTGAGATAAAGGCCTTTTTCAGGCTTTCGAATGAGGCTACTGCTTGGGACGACCAATTAGTTGGGTCCATTCCTTTACGGGTCAAAGCGACAATGGGAGCCACAATGTCAGCGAAGTTGTAAATGAACCTTCGATAATTATTGGAGAAGCCCAGAAACCTCTGTACCGCCTTTAGATTGTTGGGTTGTACCCAATCCACAATAGCCTGGTCCTTTTGTTGGATCCATAGAAAATCCCTCAGAAGAGATTACGTAACCTAAAAAGGATACCTTCTGCACCTCAAACTCACACTTTTCCAGCTTGGCGTAGAGGTGGTTTTCTCGCAATTTTCGTAAGACTTGTTTGACGTGAGTCTGATGTGCGAGTAAAGATTTGGAATAGATGAGGATATCATCTAAATAGACGACCACAAAACCACTCAGGAAGTCTCGGAGAACCTCGTTGATCAAGTCCTGGAACACTGCAGGCGCATTGCTGAGGCCAAACGGCATGACCAGATACTCGTAGTGACCAGAGTGCGTATTGAAAGCCGTCTTCCACTCATCTCCTTCTTTGATACGGATGAGATTATACGCTCCACGAAGGTCGATTTTAGTGAAGACATTAGCCCCTCTTAACTGATCAAACAATACTGAGATGAGCGGAAGGGGATAGGTGTTTTTAATTGTGATAAGATTCAATCCCCAGTAGTCTATACAGGGTCTTAACCCTCCGTCCTTTTTTGATACAAAGAAGCATCCTGCTCCTACGGGAGATTTAGATGGCCTGATAAAGCCTTTCTCCAGTTTTCATCGATATATTCCTGCATGGATTTTGTTTCTGGAGCAGAAAGGGAATACAAACGCCCCTTAGGTAACTTGGAACCAGGAATAAGTTTGATGGCACAGTCAAAGTCACGATGTGGCGGTAAGGTATCAGCAGCCTTCTTGGAGAACACGTCCCAGAACTCATGATACTGTGAGGGAAGCCGCTCCGGAATAGGCTGAATCATGCGCAGAGGCAGTGACAAGCAAGACTGTGTACAATAAGTACTCCACTGGACAATCTCTCCTTTTACCCAGTCTATGACAGGGTTATGACAGGAAAGCCATGGATGGCCCAAGATCAAAGGAACCGACGAACAATTGATCAGGAAGAAGGTGATTGACTCAGAATGGAGAGCTCCGATCTTCAACTGTAGTGGCAGGGTCTCCCAGGAAATCTTGCCACCAGGCAACGGACTTCCGTCTAAGCCACAGACAGTAATAGCAGATTTGAGTTTTACCATCGGAATTCCGGCAGAGCGGGCAAATCCGATATCAAGGAAGTTGCCTGCAGCTCCGCTATCAATGAAGGCCGACAGGTCCACAGAGCGAGCACTGAAGGTGAGCTGTGCAGGGATTAATAGAGCATTTTTCAGGGAGATAATTTGCAGACCTAGGTGAACTTTCCCCTCATTCCCTAGGCATGGTCTTTTCCCGACTTATTTGGGCAGGAACGGGAGAAGTGGCCTTTTATGCTACAGTAGAGACATAGACCTTGCGAACGTCTCCTGTCTCTTTCCTCAGAAGAGAGACGATGTGCTCCTAATTGCATAGGCTCCTCATCATCCATGGAAACAGGAATCAGAACAGATGGAGGAGAAGATGCCTCTTTTTCAGTTTTTCGCTCTTTAATTCTCCTGTCAATTTTAATGGAGAGGTGCATCAGATCCTCCAGTGAGGTAGGAGACGGATATTGCACCAAAGAGTCTTTGATTTGTTCTGACAGGCCTAAACGAAACTGACTGCGTAAGGCAGGGTCATTCCATCCACTATCAGGTACCATTTACGAAATTCCGCGCAGTATTCCTCTGCCGACCGCTGACCTTATTTCAAGGCCCGTAGATGAGCTTCAGCGGAGGCCATTCGATCAGGGTCGTTATACAGTAGATCCAACGCCTCGAAGAAAGCATCTACTGACTGCATGGCAGGACTGGTCTGCGGCAAGGAAAAGGCCCAAGACTGGGGGTCACCCTGTAAGAGGGAAATGATAATCCCGACTCTTTGTTGCTCTGAACCGGAGGAGCGGGGTCTCAACCGGAAATAAAGCTTGTAGCTCTCCCTGAAATTCCGGAACAGGGATCTATTTCCGGTGAAGCGATCCGGTAAATTCATCTTAGGTTCGCAGACGGAACTCGGAGTGGGTTGTGAAGATTTCGCAGCTTCTTCTTGAGTGGACAAACGCTCAGACAATCCCTGGATCATTTGGTACAGAGATTCCACATGACCCGCTAGGGCTTGCGCCGGAGACGGTGAAGTTCCACTTCCTCCCATCTTAACTTCGTCTCCGGAACGTCTATTTTTTAGGCCGGTTATAATGTTAGGAACCCCGCTAGCCGGCACAACACAACCCAGAGTCTACTCTACCAGTCAGGTATTCACTGGAGCCCCTAATGGTGGGGACAGACTGGGCTGCAGACTGGCAGAGGGTCGTGAAGTGTGCACCGGCTAGGGAGAACCCAGGCCAGCGGAGTGGAGTCCAAGCAGAGGTCAGAGGCCGGCAGCAGACAATGGAATCAAGGAACAAGCTAAGGTCAGAGGTCACAAGCAGACAGGGAGGTAAGTATTCAAGCCAGAGGTCAGGGTCACGAAATTCACAAGCAGGGTCCAAATTCAAGCCAAGGGTCATACACGGGTAAGCAGTAACAGGGTCCAATAGACAGGAACAAGCAGGGAGCAGGCTAGCAGACTGGATACAGAACTACAATCGGCAATGAGGCAGCAGACCTCATTGCCTTAAATACCCAGCTGAACCAATCACAGGTTGAACACACTCCTGCAGGTTAATAAAGCAGTAACCAGCAGAGCCAATCAGGGCTTGCCCCTGGCCTGCACTGTTGCAGGCTAATGCCTGTAATTGCCTCCCATAATCAGCCCATATTAATTAGCCCACAGGCTGTAGAATGAACGCTGCGCCCGGCCTCCTCTTATTGCCGGGACGCAGCGCTGAAGCGTCTCCTAGTTGCCCCGGCAACGGCCGGGTTATGGCCGGAAGTGACGTCCCAGTCGCCATAGCGACGGCCGGGACGCGGGTGTGTGAGTCGCGGCGGCTGGGCACCGCCGCGGCTCGTAACATTATGATTCTCAAAGTCAATGTTTCTTTCTTTGTATTCTCCAATTAATAAATCTAAACAGCTGTGTATTCTTCAAATGATTCACATATATATCATTCTGCTCATCAATGACCTTTGCTAACTGGGGAACATGTTCATGCGAAATTTCCTTTTGAATAAGAAGTGTTTTGAAAAAAGATAGATTTTTTCGAAATGCTTGGATTTTTTTGCCATATATTTATTATAAAAAATATTATAACAAAATATTTAAGTTGTTATGATTAGACATTTCACATAGAAATGCAGCATTCCTATAAAAATCTTCTTTCGATAATTCACATTGCTGATTCTGTTCTTCATAAAATTTACCTATCTGATAGCCAACACAGTTTAGAATGATATGGCAAATTCACACTGAATACCTCATCGTCCAACTTTAGCATGTTATGAAACTGACGATGCTATGTTGCATTTGCACGAATATAGTTAACTACTTAGAACTTGATGCAAAGTGTCATTAAAATAGTAGCTTTAGCACAGAGATTTTGAGGATGCAAGATATAATGAAAAGAAATGAGAGCAACTGGATCTATTAATACTTTTTTTTATCTGTGCAACAAACTCTTCATGTTTTCCTGTCATGCACGGTGTACCCAGGGCCGGATTAACCAAAGGGCTTTATGGGCTACAGCCCAGGGGCCTTGGGGGCCCTAGAGATTTTAAAATGTTTTTTTTTATTAAAAAAAACGTTGGCTTTTTCTTCATCGGGTTGGGGGCCAGGGGCAGATTTGCCATCCATACACTGCCTCATGTGTTTTCAGCACATTTTTTTTTATTATTTGTTTTCCGGCGGCGCGGGGGATGGTGGTGGGTGATAGGCGAATCTCTCATATTTAGTTTGACCTGAAGGGGCGGATCCGGCAGCGACGCTGTCCGGGCAGCGAATAAGGAGGCTGCCTGTCACAGAGAGGGGACTGCAGAGGCTCTTGCTTGACTTCCTTAGCTTTGCGCCCAGACGGATGCCTCCTGAAGCTCAGCAGCGCCAGCACAGGTAAGTAGTTAGCAAACTAATCAAAAAAGTGCGTGATAGTGACAGTGAGGGTGTGTGTTGATGTTCCCCGGCTTTTTAAAATGTTATGTTATGATATTTAATGGTCACTTTCTATATAGTGAAATATGAAATCCATGCATAAAATAACACAAGCATAGAAGTTTGGTCGGATTAGATAGATTGCAGGATATACTGATGTTATTGTTACTCATGAACTATTTTGGTCAAACAGCTCAGACATTTTTGGAACACTGATGGTAAAGAGTAAATAGACTGGTGTGACAGCCATTTGGAGAAGTGACAACCACCACAAGGAGGGAAAAGTCAGAGGAAAAGCACAAGGATATATATATATACACATACATACATACATACATACATACATACATACATACACAGTATATATATATATATATATATATATATATATATATATATTGCACTTGACCTGTTATCCAGAAATACAAGTGAGCTTTGTGAATATATTCTCTTCCGCAGGCCTTAGAGCCATGAAATACACTGGGATTGTACTTGGTTAGGGTTAGGCAGATTCATTTGAAGTTGGGGTTCATTCATTTGCAGTTTAGTGGTTCCATGGGGGAGCTTTGAGTAGGTAAGAGCATAGGGTTAGGCTAAAAGAAGGTAGGAATAGGTTAGAGTTAGGTTGTGATGAGGTAGGAGAAGGTTAGGTTTAAGATGTGGTGGAAAAATTAGGGTTAGATTGTGAGAAGGTAGACATGCCCAATACGATATTACTGGGGGGGGGGGGGGGGGGCAATATCGGACTGGGCATAAATTGCTTGACAAATGGGGGCCTCACAGTATCCCCAGCCCAGGGGCCTACAATGTCTTAATCCGGCCCTGGGTGTACCATCTGTACGTACACTCAATAAATTTACCAAATTCAGTCCTATTTCACAACATTTATCTTGAAAGTTGTTGAAGATATCTACTACCTGTGTTCTGCTTGCAACATTGCCCAAAACGAGTAACTCTTCATAGCAAAGAAAATCTTCTGTTATGGCCTGAATGAAGTATAAAACCTGCGCCGAGTTAGTAGTATCAGTTGAGTCATCCAAAGCGACTGAATAATATATATTTCCTGTTTGAGTTTTGCATAAAGTTGTTCTGTTACGTTGAAGGCTAATTCATGCTGCCGATCAGTTATGGTTCTCCTTGAAAGAGGCAGTTGTTTGTACTTTGGAAAGTTATCTGGGTCAACAACTTTGACAATGCATTCTTTCAAGATTTCTACATTATTGAATGCCTCCCCCGAGTATATAAGCTACTTAGCTACTTTATAAGTTGCTACAGTAGCATTATTTCCAGGTCTTATTGCTGCTCGAAACAATTGTCTTTTAATTTCTGCAATACAACCTTTCGTGCCTCTCTTTCTAATTTGAAATATTTGTGGTCCTTATAATGCTGATGAGCATTGAATTTCTTCAATGTTGACATTGCAGTATCACAAAAGCAAGCAAACCATCTTATCTTTAGCAGAAAGAAGAAAATATTGCAATTCCCAATCCTCATTAAAAAATCTGGTTTCTTCGAGTGTTCTCTTGGTCTTCTTTGACATAACGGGCTGTTAATATTGCCTTTGTCGCTCTCTGGCATACATAAAGACTGTCCTAACATGGTCACCCTAGTGAGTCTGTTGACTAGTGATATAAGAGGTTGACAAGAATAAGGATAGCTTTCACAGCTGTTATACACACTCACAACATTCATTTATTATATATACATATTGTAAAGATTCTGTAAACTATATCCATATGCAGTGCTCTGTGATGGAATACATGGCTGTCAGTGCAGGCAAAGGGGACTTGATGGTGGTAAGGACGACAAAGAAAATAAAAAAACTTGCCATTTGGAAAATAGTGGGAAAGTATTTTAATTGCACTTATTTTGTTTGTAATGAGAGTGTTATTTACACTTTAGCAGAAACATATATTTCAAAGATATGTTTGCTGAAGTGGTATGCAAATATAATGTTATAGTGTTGGATATCCAATTTAATAACAGTACTGATGCATAAAAATGATTATTGTATAGTCAATTACACTTACACATCAATTATAAGGTGTAGAACTGATGGAGAATGTAAAAGCAAACAAAAAATACTTCTGTACCAGACAACTGGAAGCTCTCTATATTTATTCTTTCTTGGTTTCTGCTAGAGCATGCTGGGATTTTAGTTTTAAATATCAAGACAACTATATTTTAATAGCATTTATATATTACAATGAAGTACAAGTAGGCAATCAACGAGTGTATTTCAAATTTATACATAGCTGTAGAAATAGCAATGCAATATTGTGCTCTTATTCTTCCTTATACATTGACATTATTTTAAAAAATAATAATTGTAATAGTTGTAATTAAACTTACATGTAAATTCTTGTTTGGTGAGCTCTTGACACTATTTTCTTTTTGCATACCTCTTCCCTTGCAGGAACTGAGTTTTTTATTTGCCGAAATAATACACTGTTCTAGTAAAAAAAAAAAAAATATATATATATTATGGTTAGTAGATTTTTTTCTTTTCAGGTAATCATAAACATAAATAAATATATCAACAAACAAGTTTAAGCTTCCATATGTTTATTATATAGAAAAGAAAAACATAACCCTTTAATACAAAAAATAAATAAAAAATAAAATAAAAAATAGCCTGAATATTATTTAAGGATCAAAATGTAATTCCACACAGGGCTGCACTACCCCCAACATCAGGCGCTACTCATACCGCTTTCAGGTACTTGCACAAGCTGCAAGTGCAGGACAAGGGAGGGGGGGTGGAGTCATAAATTGCATCATTTTGGCCTCACCTCCCAGCTACAAAATGTTACAATCAAAGGCCGGGGTCAAAATTAATTGTGCCATTGAGGCCTCCACCTTAGGATATGGGAGGGGTCCAGGAGAAAGGCCTGTTCTCCTGGGGGTCAGTGAGAACTACAAGAAATTTGTGAATCTTCCGGACATTGCGGGAAAGTAGACAAGTATGTAGGACACACATGCAGAAGACGAGGATAAGACACAGTATTCATGCACACCCTGGACACATTTACATTTAGTTAGATCCCCTTTAAATTCCCCTCAACTATTGTTTTACAGCTTCCTTCTTTAATGTCATTTTCATTTTTCCAGGTATTCTTTTTAACTACATAATATTTCTCCAGTCTTATGTTCAATATTATATGCATCAACCAAGCTCTCATAAATAATAATATAATTATATTTGTTATAATATCTCCCCATACATTAAACATATTAGTCCCCTATTTCTTTAGAATTTGTCCCACTTCCCTTTTTCCCACACTCACTCCTTATTTATTCTAGTTTTATGTAATAAAACAGGAGGTTCCATCAGTTAAATGACAGCTGTTTCAATCATTGTGTTTTAACTGTTACACTTTCAGCCAATTATATACAGTCAGTGAATCTTAAGCCCAAGTAACTCTCCTCCCTTTTGACAAGTTCAGGATCAGAAAGCAGTAGGGCATTTTACAGCAAGCTTGTGCTATTTGACCCACAGTAAATATGTGATAAATTAAGTCTGTATATAAAAATGTACTCAGACATTGTTATTGTTTGTGATTCAGGCTGGCCCTGACTTGCAGTCTGGCTGTATTTAAAATGTATACTGCTATAAACCAATGTGAAAGATAACACTCAATTAACACCCTATTACATGTCTTAATAAAGTACTGGCTTGTCACCATTTTGCCACATTTGCACATGATGATTTCTTTGAATAGAATAATATAATATATATTGCAGAGGAATACAACAAAAACCACCAGAAATATGCAATATCTAACTTGGGGGGGGGGGGGGGGGGAGGTCCTCATATCAAATGATCTATCTGACAGAGTGCTTGTCCGTGGCTTTGTATTATAAAACATCCCTGCATGGAAGCTGCATTATATATTATAACAAAACAGTAATGACAATTCATGCCCAAGTAGATACATGTTCACTGAAATAGCTCAATATGGAGAGCAAAATACACTTTTCTCCCTTTGCTTTAAACCCAGGATTCAGCAACTAAATATCATTTCTGCTAATGACGAATAACAAAGAAAGTGCTGTGATCTGATATTGTATTCAAATTTCTTTGACGGAAATATTACACTTGAAAAAAGTGAGTAAGTATAAGGTATACATTATAGTTTTGACATAATAAATGTTTCACCTCTAAGTAAAGTAGAGGCAACGATGTAGCTACATCTATTTAGATATTAACCAATTCACACAACCTCTACTGCTAAAAGAGGGGTCATTTAGAGTTGGATGCATTTGCACAAAAACATGCACACATGTCCACCTCCAACTGCATCACAATTAATTTATGTTCATGCTTCCATACTGTACTCAGTTCATGCTTCCATACTGTACGGCCTCTTCAGCTGTCACAATTTAGTGAAGTCTCCCTATCAAGCTGCCTGTGCGTCTAGTGAGTCGGGGATGCGGTCTTCTCTGTAATCCTGCTGGGGTAAGTAGTGTCGGGATATACAACATTGTAAAGTAGTACCCAACCCTCCTCTTCAATTCAAGTCATTGTATTTGTTTTCCAAACCTGAGTGTGCATTCACCCGATGTGGTTGCAGCTAAAATAATATTATTATATTATAAATTGAAGTGCACAGCTTTACTTCTGTTGTCATTGACCAGTCTATTGAACAGGAGCTTCCCAGTACCAAAACTGGCAATAGTAGTTCTACCAGTAAAAAAAGAAACAGAGCCCTCCAAAAAAGCTTGAAGATCCTCTCTCAAGGCCAAAACAACAGTTCTTTCAAACTTAAGGAAAACATAATGATCCTCAATTTCATTAAAAATACAACAAAATAGTCAACATCCCACATTCCACTCACATAGAGAAGGAGAGGCTTGGATCATGGACACCTTTTTTTTTTTTTTTTAAAGTTTTATTTTTGAGAAGGTCAATAATGAGCATCAGTCCAAGACAAAATCTGTTACAATCAGGTTATGCATGTTCAGGGACTAATACAATCATTGTATATCATAATAAAAAGAGTTTTGATATTGACCAAGTTTTAACTATAAGAATGGAAGAAAGAAGAGACAGAAAAGAGAGGATAGTCAGAGAAAAGTGGGCAAGATAGATTAGGAGGCGGTGTGGCAGGCCGCCAAAAGAAGAAAAGAAAAAGAAAGCAAAGCAAGAGGTACAAGAGAAGTGGGGGGGGGGGGGAGGCAGGGGGGGCGGGGGATGGTAGCAGGTTGAGGGGGGATATCAAGTGGAATGTTTTAGAGGAGTCATAGAGCAAAAGGAATTTGGATTTGAAAAAATGACATCCACGGCTCCCAGACTTTGTTGAATGATTTAGAGGTATTGCGCAGTATGCATGTCATAAACTCCATTTTGTATGAGTGCCAAACTCTATTAATAATTGTCTGCATAGTAGGCATGGAGGGTTGTTTCCAATTAGTGGCAATTTGACACAGTGCTGCAGAAACTATGTGGTGGAACATTTTTGTTTGATGTTTAGTTGCGGATGGAATCCCAAGTGGGAGAAGGAAAAACCTGGGAGAAATTGGGATGTCAATGTGTAGAATCTGAGACGCAAAGTTCCGTAGTTCCAACCAGAATGGGGTAAGCTTGGGGCATTGCCACAAAATATGGAGGAAGGACCCTTCCGTCGAACATCCTCTCCAACATGAGCTAGATGAGTCCGGAAAGATTTTTTGTAATCTGGTCGGGACCAAGTACCATCGATAAAGAAGCTTATAGGCATTTTCTTTCAGCTTCACACAGATTGAACTAGAGGCCGTGTTGGCTTTTATTTCATCCCAATCTTCCCCATCCAAGGGACCCCCCAGATCCTCCTCCCAGGCTCGCTCATAGGAATCTTGGGTGTCTGAGTCAGGGACTCTCAGCTCTCCATATAGCCGAGATATAAGGCCATTGGTAGAAGATCGCCGGAGGAAAAGTGACTCGAATGAGGTCAAAGGCCTGATTCTTAAAGATGATTTAGTGGTGGAATGAAAATTTCTTAGTTGCAGGTATTGAAAAAAAAAAGTGTTGGGAATATTGAATTTGGTTTTTATGTCTTCGAATGAGGGAAATGAAGCGTCTGTAGTGATATTATTAAGATAGTAAACATCGTTCCTTTTCCAAAATTCAAAGGACGAAACCATACGACCCGGTGGAAAATCTGGGTTATCAAAAAGAGGAACAATTGGACTAGGAGCCGGGGCGAGATTAAACTTTGAGTTTGCTTGGTCCCAGAGAGAGAGCGAATGCGATACAATTGGGTGATAAAGAGCGAACCGAGGACGTTTAGTGCGAGGGAGCCACAGGAGAGAGGAGGCGGAGGAAATACCTAAGCTTTCGGTTTCGATACCCAAACTCTGGAGGAGCCCGGGGAGTTCCATAAAATACATTGGGCAAGTTGCGCTGCCAAGAAATAGTTTTTAAAATTGGGGACTCCCAAACCGCCCTCCCGCGTCGACCTTTGTAGGACAAGGAGACTAACTCTTGGACGTTTTCTACCCCATATGAATTGTGAAGTATAATGTTGCAAAAATTTGAATACATAAGGGGGGATGCGTATGGGAAGGGCTTGAAAAAGATATAATAACCTGGGCAAAATGTTCATTTTGACTGAGTTGATTCACCCTATCCAAGATATGAGGTTTTTACTCCAGGTTTCTAAATCAGATTTAATTTGGGATAGTAGTTTAGGATAGTTAGCTTGGAAAAGCTGACTATATTGTTTAGTTATGTAGACGCCTAAATATTTTATCTTTTTTTGGTGCCATTTGAAGGGGAATTGTTGAGTGAGAGAAGATTTCATGCTATCTGTGAGATAGAAATCCAGAGTTTCTGTTTTTTGAGGATTAATTTTGTATCCAGAGATGTAACTGTAGGTTTTGATGTCTGCGAGAAGGGGGGAAAGAGAAAGAGCGGGATCCGAGAGAGTCAAAAGAACATCGTCAGCATATAATGATATTTTATGTTCGGATTTCCCTGTTTTAACTCCGTGTATCTCCCCGTTAGATCGGATTTTTGCTGCTAATGGTTCAATTAACAGGGCAAAGATTAAAGGGGAAAGTGGGCATCCCTGCCGCGTCCCATTAGAAATTGAAAATGGGGAAGAGGCGACTCCGTTGGCCACTACCGTTGCTCTGGGAGACTGATACAAAGCTAATAGGCCGTCTAAAAACTTACCAGAGAAACCCATTGACCCCAAAACCCTAGACATAAAGGTCCAAGAGATGCGATCAAACGCTTTTTTGTCATCAAGTGCCATGATTAGTGATGGTGATTTACCAGAATGAATAGAATGTATGAGGTCAATAGCCCGTCTGGTGTTGTCTATAGCTTGGCGGCCTGGTATAAATCCGACCTGATCTGGGTGGATCAGGGAGGGGAGAAGGGTGTTCAAGCGGTTAGCTAAAATTTTGGCATAGATCTTGAGGTCCACGTTTAATAAGGATATAGGCCTATAACTGGGACAGGAGGTAGGATCTTTATCAGGTTTTGGTATAACAACGATAGTGGCCAAGGTCGTCGCCTCATTAAAAGGTGAACCCATTAAGATGTTGTTAAAGAAATCTGTCATATGTGGGGCAAGGTCTATGGCAAATTTCTTATAATATTGTGCCGTGAATTCATAGGGGCCTGGGGCCGATGATGATTTCATCATTTTTATCGCTGAAATTGTTTCTATCTGGGTGATATCCGCGTTCAAAAAAGCAGTATCAGTGTCTGAGAGATGTGGTAGTGAGAGAGATAACAGAAAAGATGTAATTTCTGTATCAAGAGATTCGACAGAGGCTGAGGTCTCGGGGAGATTGTATAAAGCTTTGTAATAATCGTGGAATTCTTGAGCGATTTGCACCGGGTCATACATAGGCTGCGAGTTAGGAGAGATTTTTTGAGTTTTGTAATCTGTCCTCGAGATTTTTTCTGCCGCAGTTTGTTAGCGAGCATAGTGTCAGCTTTGTCAGCCTTTTCATAATATTGCTGATTTAATTTTTTGAGAGTATTCGCTGCTCTACGAGAAAGAATTGCATTTAACTGACCTCTTACTGCAGAAATTTGTGTGAGTAATGTAGTGGATGGGTGAAGTTTATGTTGATCAAGAAGGGAGGTTAGTTTGGTCTCAAGGGAGAGAATTTCTTGAGATGCTAATTTTCTAGCTGCCGACGTTTTACTTATCAATCTACCTCAAATGGTAGCCTTATGGGCTTCCCATATAATGCCTGGGGCTATTTCCTCTGAAGTATTTAATTCAAAATATTCTTTGATTGCGTCCTTAATTTCTTGATGAGTCGATTGGGCCAACAGGATGGAGTCGTCAAGACGCCAACAACGAGAACGTGGAGCTAATTTTATTAAATCAAGAGTGATATGTACTCCGGCGTGGTCTGTCCAGGTAAGCAGGGAGATTCCTGCGTCTAATATTGTTTGGGTGAGGGGATGAGAGACAAATATCATGTCTATGCGGGAGTAACTACCGTGTGGGGCAGAGTAATGTGTAAAGTCTTTTGCATCAGCGTTTTTCAGGCGCCAGGTGTCATGTAGCGCTAAATTGCGTATACATGTTAATAAGGACTGGGAGTCTTTTGAGGGAGTGGGAGGAGATTTTTGGCTGGAAGAACCAGAGGACTTGTCCAGTGTTGGGTGTAAAATGGTGTTAAAATCTCCAGCGAGGATTATATGACCCTGTGCAAGGCGCCCAATGCGATTAAACACATCTGTGAAAAGGAGCTTTGGCCCTGATTTGGTGCATAAAGAGAGATAAGTGTGACTTGCTCAGAACGGAGTGTTCCTATTAGAATCAAGTAACGTCCCTCTGGATCAGAATATGATTTGGTTAGGAGGAAGGGGACTCTGTTGTGTATTAGAATAGCTACTCCACGTTTCTTGCAATCCGCAGAGGCAAAAAACGTTTGAGTATAAAGCTTACTTTGGAGACGAGTATGCTGTCCTGTGAGATGGGTCTCCTGAAGGAAAACTATATCGGCTCCATCTCTCCTGCAGGCTCCCAAGACCACCGCACGCTTAGTAGGGGAGTTCAGGCCCTTGACATTAATCGACAGCACCTTGAGCGCCATGGGTGTTCTAGATGGTGTAAATCCTACGTAATATCAGCAAGAAATTTTTTAGAACATAAACAAATTGGGAACAGAAATAAACATCAGTCCACTTGGTGATTTGAGAGAGGGAAGGGGAGCAAGGAAAGAAGCCACAGGTAAGAGAAAGAAGAGAGGAGAGATGAGAAAAAAGAGGCCTAAATAGGCCATAACCCTCAGAGAGGAAAGCCCCTGATAGGGCTATCATAGAAATAACACAATGAAATGTGGGGGGTGGTAAATTTAGTAAGGTATTAGTTGGCCATATGAGGGGCCGTGAAAGACTGTCCAGCTGAGTTGGCTGGTGTAGCTAGAACATTATTGTAGTGAGTAATTGACCAGAGGGGAGGGGCGGTAACAATTTTTAAATTGGAGAGCGAAAATTTAGGAAAATAAAGGAAGGATGAAAAGGGAGAGAAACAAACAAAAAACAACACAACAACACAATCTATGATGTAGCGTCAAATCTGTAACAATGACAACGACATTACTAACTGATGGTGCCAAGTCAGGGTACCAACAATACTGTTATGCCCCTGAATTCTAAGTCCCATAAGGGGAAATGATCTATAAGCTATAGATAACTTGGTGCAAAAGAAAAGAAAGAAAAACAATAGTGTTCGTGTAACATAGGAGGACACATGGTAATCAGCGTGTGAGAACCTGAGTCCCAAGTGAAGGAGAATGGATCCTCTTAGAGGCCTTCAAAAGTTCACGGTCAGTCTGGAGCCGCGGGAGATCTTGCAGGCCGTCGTTCCACCGTTGTCCAGTCAGGAGGTGGTGCTGAATCAGATCTTGAGGGATTACTACGTGTTGCAGAAGGGGTGGGATCTGGAAGAATCTTGAGTTTAGCAAGGATTTCTTGCCCTTGAGATAAGGATTTGGCATATAGGATAGAGTTCCCTGCAAACACTTGTAGCTGGAATGGAAATCCCCATCTATATCTGAAGTTGTGTTGACGGAGTATTCGAGTCACAGGCTGTAAATCTCTGCGTTTCTGGATAGTGGATGGAGCCAGATCTTGAAATATCTGAAGTTGCATATCTTGAAAGTTGATCGTATCTTTGGACCTAACTGCGTTAAGTATTTTTTCTTTTGTTTGGTAATAATGAAGACGTACAATGATGTCTCGCGGCCTTTGATCAGCAGTTGGTTTAGCTCTGAGAGCTCGATGTGCACGATCCAACAGAATGTCGCTGTCTAGAAGATCTGGAAGCAAATGTTTGAAGAGGCTGGAGAGGAAGTCAGGTATGGAAGAGGTAACAACCGACTCTGACACGTGACAGATCCTCAAATTATTTCGCCGAGATCTATTCTCTTGGTCGTCTTGTTTCTCTTTCACTGAGTCCACCTCAGAGCGAAGCAGCACTAGTTCTCTCTCAAAGGACGTTTGAGCTCGACACATATCATCCGTCTTTGATTCAAGACTGTCCGTTCTAGTGCCGAGAGCTGCAATTTCTGATTTGAATTCAACAATTGCTTTCTTAAGTTCCTGCTGGAAAGTAAGTTTAATGTCATGCGCTAGATTAGTTATAGCTGCCTGAACTGTGGGACCTATGCCCTTGTCCAGCTGAGAGGTGGGACTCGAAGAGCGAGATTGATCAGATGGCTGGACACCTTTTTTTATACTAATTGTCCTACTGGAATGTTCAGTGCCAAAGTGAACTTTTCTCATGCATCATTTTTTAGCTGTGAACATAGCTCTGTCATCTCCAAAACAGGCACAAAAAATCAGAACACTGAGGCGGAGGAACAAAGTGGGCCCTCAAGTAATCCTATGGAGAGTCTCAGCAGGTCCATGAGTTGTATGTCTGACATTCCTGCATTTGACACTGTAGCACAGCATGTGCCCTCTTCCACAATGTCTCAACCATTGTTGCAAATGGGGGGGATGCATAATTATTTAGAAATTGAGGAAGCCACTTTGGACATTCCTCTCTATGCTAAAGCTTGTGGAGGGAAATGGGGAGAAGGAGGATGATTGTGGTGCATGCATTGGAATTGAACAAGTTGATGTAGATGATGTGGATTGTGCTGCAGTAAGGCAGTCCACAGTGCTACCATATGTCCATGACAGATAAGCGCATGTCAGGCTGAGCCAAAAGTCAAATAGATCCATCATTTACATGTCCAAATTTGTCTGTCCCAACCCAGACAACATACAGTATGTCAAAGCATCTGTACCCTTTGCCAGGCTGAAATAATTAGAGGTAGGAACCAGCCCATCTAGATAACTCATCCCTGTCAAGTTAATTCTAGGAGCTTTAAGCATAAAGGTCCTGTATAGTTATAAATAGTCTGGCATGAGCTACTGGCAACAACACCATCCTCACGGTAGCGAATTCAAGAGGACGGCAATTGTGTCAGCACACTACATATGTCTGAACAGCGGCCAAGAGGCAGGAAGAGGATCCTGCTCAGCTGGTCTGATTATGTTTTAAACACAATCAGAGCAGCCAGTAGCATCTACTGCCTGTTTCTTAGCAGGAGGGTGCAGGACCTACCAATCAATGTGAAGGCTAAGCTAAATCCCCCCATCCGCTGAAAAACAAAAATCTTGGTCCGCCACTGCATCCTCATTAAAAAGACCTTCAAAGTTGCACTTACAAATATACTTCCCTGATGCACTATGAAAAATTTGAACTCAAAATTACCAATGAAATATATCAAACCATTACTGACAGCAATAATGGCTGTAGCTAAATAGTTATGATTGTGAAAATGGACATCGTAAACAAATCCATTTTTATACAAGATAAAAATGGCATTGTTAGAAATCTTATACTTTGACAGAATAACAACGCTCACAGATATAGAAAAGAGAGTATCACAATTCTACAATAAATAGGGCCATGTATCAAAACTTTGTCCAAACTAATATTATGAAGATGTTAGAGTTCACAGATTGGTATTTCCCCACAAATTGGGGAAGCACTAGGAGATAAGGATAGATTTTAAATGGCCTGTTCCTTTTTCTTCTTTGATTCCTGCCCCCTCCCTCCTTTCCCACCTACATACTCTTACTCTGGGATCACTGTCGCCCTCTCTCCCTTACAATGACACTTAACCACGATTTTAAAATGATCACTTCCCTTAAGGCTTAAGCAAAGAGTATATTCATCTTTTACAATGACTGGAGTGACTAAGAACTAGGGAGGTGGTGTATGACACCTGGAAATATGATGTCTGCACCCACAGAATGAACCAGTTGAACTTAAAAGCATCAGTTTTTTTTGTTTTAAAAAATGACTATGAAGTTTCTTTGGCAAATGACTTTATGAATTTTCTTTTGCAAAAGAGAAATAGTGGTGGTTATGGTATCTGGATACCTGTATACAAGCATTATATACTTGGACACATTGGTTTGCAAAATTGTATTGTTGTATTTCTTGAATATGCAAAATAAAAATATTTACACACATATACTGAGGTGAACTCATCGCAAGATGCATCCAGTTCTGCGTCAGTAGCATATGCACCAGGTTTACATCAGGCGTATTTACCACACAAATACACTTATACACACAACCAGGTCATAAGCAGGCAAAACAAAAAAAAGTTTTTTAATATATGTTTTGATAGTGAAAAACGCATCTTTTTTTTTAATACAAACCATCTATAATACAGCTGATATAATATTTCCTATAGCGTACAAATGAAAGAAGCAAAAAAAATATTTGAAAATATTCTCACAAAATAATATAAGCATGATCAATGAAAAAAGCACTTCAGCTGCAGAGGTGAATTCACAATTAGTCAATCAGAAGCAACTAGCTAGTGCTGGCAAACGTAATCATCATCAGTGGGTATTTGCACAAACCCAACTGATACAACTATTTACATTTTCGTGCGGGTCTGCATTTGTTTGCAATTATGCCCTTACTGTACCACATTAGAGAGACCACCCCTTCCCTTCCCTGTCTCATCTCTCGGGTGGCAAGAAGGAGCAAATGTCAGATGCAAGCAAATCTGCATATGTGAGTGGATTTTTTGTGGGCATACGCAGCATAAATTTGTGGATTTTATGTGCATGCATCCCTCTCAGCATCAGGACTTTTATGTAAATGTCATTGCTAATTGTGTTACTTGTCGGTTGCAGTGCTCAGTGCTGTTCTCTGTATATGTTTTCCCTTTTCTGTCTTGTGTGTGGATTGACTTTTTTGGGGCTTTTAGTGGCCAGGGAAGACGTAGGCACATTACTTGTGGTTTATCAGGGCCCATGCTCTTTTCAGGGTTATTTCTAACCCCATATACCATGTATTGTTTCCCATGACCAACTGCTTAGCTCAAAGGAGTGTGACCCAGCAGAAAGTTGGGGAAGGGTTTAAGGTGACCACATCCAGCAGAGCCAGTCCTCCCTAGATAAACTTGGCCTATGATGTCCCTTCCCTGGGTATACAATTCCAATACCCAGGATACCAAATGATTCTGTGGTTGGTACTTTAAGGGGATTATGTTTCCGATGAGCTGTCAAAAGTCAGAGAGAAGGAGTAAAGCTTGTGGGAACAGAAACCAGAGGGTAAATGTATTAAGGTGCGATTTTGCAAATCCAGCGATTTTCTCGGGAGAGTTGAAACTTGCTTATGTATAAAGCTGAGATTTCATGTAAAATCGCCAGAGTTGTGTTTCTGTAAAAATCGCTATTTCCAAAGTTGATCAACTCCCGACTGTTTGCTACTCTAGCTATACAAGTATAGGAAGCTGCAATTAAGCAAACTCTCCTGAGTTTGCTTTAAAAATTGCTACATACAACACGCTGCATCCTAGCAGCGTGTTTAGTAAAACTGCCCCTGCCTGTTACTATAAATAGACCTCGCACAAGAGCCAAGTTCAATGCATATCGGAGCTTCTACAGTGTAGCATCTGTTTTTGCTGCGTCTGTTCTTTTTTTAATCAAGCATGTTCCGGATTGGATTGCAAATAAGGGGCCCTTCTGGCTGAAGACTGCAAGCAATAAGGGGGGCTTTTTGCCCTAGAAGAACAGAAGACATGTACAAGCAGGACTTTGGAATTATAAATATATTTGGGACATTTACAAGCAGGACTTTGGAATTACAAATACTTTTGGACTTGGTTTTCAAGATTTTGGGATTAAAAACCTTTATCTATTTCTACACATTTGACAGCTGTCGGGACCTCCAGCTGTACAGGCAGGGGCAGTGTAACAGTGATGTGTTTACTAATCACGCAGGAAACACAGGAGAGTTAGCTAAAGATCGCAGCAAATCGCCAGTGATTTTTAAGATCAGAGTAAAAATCGCATTTAATACATCTGGCAACTTGGGGATTAAAATCGTGAGTTATCACCCACGATTTCCTGCGATTTTAAAACACTGAAAAAAATCGGACCTTGATACATTTATCCCCAGGAGTACCAAGGGCCTCTGGTAAACCCGATCTTACTGTCTGTGTGTTTGCTGAGGCTAGTGTGAATAGTCCATTTTAGCACTTGGTGTACGGTTAGTACAGTGTTTACTTAAAAATAGAGATGGGCGGGCTTGGTTCCCCGAGATCCGAATCCATCCGAATTTCGCCTATCCGAGTACCGAGCAGAGCACTCTAGGTACTCTCCCGCCCGTTCGGTATCGAAATCGAGGCAAAACGTTATTGTGACGTATTCGTATTTCTGAGCTCGGTTCTCGCGAGATTTGAAAAGCATAAATACTCGCCCCCACAGCAATCCATCGCCATTTGACAGAGGGAGAGAGCAGGGTTAGGTCACATGCTATATTAGCGCAGGGACAGAGCAATAATTGTACACATTATTGTTTCAATTCTATTCTATACAATTCTTATATTAATACCAATTGTATTAGCAATTGTTAGAGCAGTAAGAGAGGAAGATAGAGGAGGCTTTTGCTTCAATTTCTGGCACTCCAAGTGCTTTTGGAGTGTCCCATATTCCCCAGTGTTTTACAGTAATTTTTCTGGCTGTCAAAAGTCATATTTGTCAGCAGTATCTAAAACAATATTTTGCACTCCAAGTGCTTTTGGGGTGTCCCATATTCCCCAGTGTTTTCCAGTAATTTTTCTGGCTGTCAAAAGTCATATTTGTCAGCAGTATCTATCTAATACAATTTTTGGCACTACAAGTGCTTTGGGCTCATTAAAATGGATTCAAAGCAGTTCACATATGAGCAGAATCAGCAACCAGGTTCTGTCACCAGTGCTGATGGTAGTGCTCCCAGTACGTCATCTGGGAAAGGCGATGTAAAAGTACATAGTCTTTTTAAATCAGGGAAAAAAACACACACCCAAAAAAATTTACTGTGTTGAAGCGAAAAAGAAGTATAACTGAGGAAAAGTTAACTGCCGATAAAAAAAAAATTGCCAACATGCCATTCTACACACACAGTGGCAAAGAAAGAATGAGGCCTTCGCCTTTCTCTATTAGTGGCAAATCAAAAAATGTTACTGAGCCTTCTTCTTTTACGGTCACTCGTGATAAAGTAAGACCAGGTAATTTGGAGTCTAAAAGTGGTGCACAACTACTGTTACGTGTGAAAGCCGAGCTGCAAGAAAACAGTAAGGCATTAGAGGATAATGTATGCTCTGAATCAGAAATGACTCCAATCCCTGTGGAGAGTCCATCCAACAGTGGTATGTCTAATCGTGATCATTCTGTTAGTGACAGTGTACCCATAAAGAAGGGTCCTTTCAGCAGTTCTGCTGATGTGTGCCTTAACAGCCCGATACACCAATTGAGGATGCGACTTTGGAATTAAAAGAGGATGAGGGGGAGATTTGTGTAGGCGACGAGGGCACTAATGATGATGTTGATGATTATGATGCAGACAGATACCAAATTGCCTTTCTCAATTTCTATTTATATTCTAATTCTACAGTCTATGCAGGCTGCTTTTTTTCTATTCAGCTACAAGTGGAGGGCGGAGGGGCCATAGACAGCCACCAAACTACCTTGGTCCATTTATTTTTTATATTGTTCAGTCTATGCAGGCTGCTTTATTTCTATTTAACTACACGTGGAGGGGTGGGGGGGGGGTCATAGACAGCCACCAAACTACCTTGGTCCATTTATTTTTTATATTGTTTACTCAATGCAGGCTGCTTTTTTTCTATTTAACTACAAGTGGAGGGGTGGGGGGGGGGGCTAGAGAGACAGAAACCAAACTGCCTTTGTCCATTTCTTTATATATTTAACTATAAGTGTAGTGTGTAATATACACCCAAAGACAATGGCTGCATTGCCAATAGGCTAAGATGAAGAGGAAGACAATCAGGTTTGTGTGCAGAATTAAGGAAGGCCTACCAGGGATTAAACTGTTTTCTTCCTAATTTATTGGCTTTAGAATTACCTAACTTATCCAAAAAACAGGTGGAACACTAAATTAGGTTATTTTATGCCCAAAAACATTGATTTTTAAACAAAATTGCAAAACAAAAACCAAACAAAACCAAAACCAAAACACGCAAGGGCGGTTTGGCAAAACCAAAACACGACGGTAATCCAGATCCAAAACAAAAACACGGGGATCAGTGAGCATCTCTATTTAAAAATAAGCTATTGTTTTAATTTATTTCAACTACCAAGCATGATTTCCTATTCGTGTTGCAGTACTTGCTGCTACCTTACTCCCACAAGTGGGTCAAGCTTGGCTAAGTAGCCGTTTTGTGGTTCACTAGGTGGATATTCACCTGGAAGTATACAAGGATGACCTCTCCCCCTGGGTACAATCACAATTGTTTTCTCACTTAAGTAGTAAATAGATGGGTAATAAATACAGAATAAGACTTTATTAATTTGGATTGTTTCAAAAATATGTTGACTTTTTAAAATAGCTGTTTTATTACACATACATGTTTTTTTCTGCATAATAATTCAAACACAGTATTTGACTCTTTTAAACTTGTATTATCTGACATCATCATGACCTGCATAAAAATATGAAGGACAAATACATTCAATAATAAACATATAGTATACATGTAGTATACATAAGACTTACATTGTGGCTTATGTACATTTTTCATGTGAGATATTTTATGTGTTACTCATGAATATACATTTTAATCACTGCATGCTTGTAACAGCTAAAAAAAAGCAAATAAAAATAAAAATAAGGCAAATTACAATTACAGAATTGAAAGCATTGGTTGCAAATGATTTAAAAATGTTAATTATGAGAATGCAATATTTTGGTAAAAGGCAATCACCAGACTCGCTTCAACTCCCATCCCTATAGCTGTCACACCCCCTCTACAGCAGATATATCATACTTGCCAACTTTCCCTGAATGTTAGGGAGACTCCCTAAAATTGGGGTGATCTCCCTTACTCCCTGAAGAGTATGGCATTCTCCCCGATGCTGAGCCAGTACAAGAAGTAGTTGGCTTCACCATCTGTGGCATGATGACACAGTTCAGAAATTGTGTTCATGTATTGATGCCTATGGAGGTGGCCATTTTCATGGAGACCAAGATTTAATCAAAGACTGACAGCTAAGACAACATGACTTCAGTAATGGAGACAGAAATGTAAAAGACACTTCATTCTCTAGAGATTCATTAGCTGTTTTTCTTGAACGCATAGTTGCCTACTCTCCCAGAATATCCGGGAGACACCTGCATTTCTGGAGACCTCCCGGGTTCTCGTCCCCGCAAAATATAAGTGGAGGCGGGCAAGGTTAAATGAAGCAATGATATCGCATCATCTTAGCCACACACCCTGCTGTATTTGGCGAAAATTGTGACAATCATTTAGGGGGCGGTGCCAAAATGATGCGATTCCTCAAGCCCCCCCCCCCACACACATGCCCCCCTCCCCCAGGATCTCACTGAAGCCAATGAGAAAAAGTTGGCAAGTATGAGACATATTTCCACTCGACAGTGTAAAATCTTGTGATATATTATGAAAGGGTACTAAAGAAGAGGTAAGTAGAAGATATTTTCAAAATGGTGTTTTCCAATACAATTCTTTTTATTACACACTTTCCCTGCAGGATGGTTAGGGCTCATTTTCATATTTTTTAGTTATTTTTCTTCTTTAGATTATTTCGTGTGTCATGAAGCCACACCCACCCATCAAGTGTTCCTAGCACAGTAGACCAGAGACACATTTTAAATTCGCTTTTGTGCCCCATGTTTCCTTTATCTTAAATCTGTATTTAAAAGTACTGTTTTGTGTGATTCACACGAAGCCACTTATAAAGTGTACTTGTTGTATTACCAGAATGTTTCATGTCTTCAAAACCTTCTTCACAATCTCTGATTATATCACATTCCATGGATGAAGATCCTTGATTTTCATGCAATAGTGGAGATGGACACCTGTTAATAAGAATATCATGTCTATATTTATAATATATGTATACAGTTGTCATAGATAGACAGACAATAGATATATAAATAAAGCAGTACAGCACCTTTCTTTAGTTTTGTTCATAGCAGACAAATACAGCAATGAAACTTTATAAGATTGATGGGTAGCTGCTTAATGTGACTGACAATATTACAAATTTATGTTAAGTGAAAAATACAATACACTGACCCATACACACACTAACAAAGACACCAACACAGGTCACAGGTATAAATATAAAGTATACCAGTATTTCTGGAACTGGGAACAACATTCTGACACCACTCTTAACTATTCCAACCAGAAACCTTACTATAGAATGGCAGCTGTTTCTATGATCATGTGACTAGAATGGAGACAAGATGAGGTGTAATATGTCATTCACAGCAGTATAGCCTGGTCTCTCCTCCTTGCTGCTGAGTCTCTGCTTAGGTACATGCCTGTGCCTTTTCGTGAGTACTTTTTTGTGACCTAAACAAGCAACTGCATGCCAGATGGCATCTGCTGATGTCAACAGACGATGGATTTAAAAATGCGCTCAGTGCTCTCTCTGAGCAATAGATAATTCTGCTATTCTATACTGCCATCTATTTGCTTATCTGATTATTGGTTACTGACCCTTCTTAGTGTCTTTTCTATTGTTGACAATCTGAGCTTAAAATTGGAAGTCCTGCGTAAAGAATTAATCTCTTTATATCCCATTTACAAATATGTTTTCTGGTGGTGATCCAATCAAGTCCTGTCTTACAGACCTTCATGTTTTTGAACCTGTCTTGAAAAAAATCCTACTTGTTCTATTAATTTGAAAGTCTCAATTACGAACATTTGCACATTTCTTTTGCAAACACAAGGCCAAGACTTTACATGACTCCATCCCATTCATTGTTCCAACTAGTTATTGGTAGCACTCCTTTCACTAACTATGAAAGGATATCCCCTTGTATATCCCCTTTCAATTCCATAGACCAAGTCATGTTTGAGTACAAGGAGAATTTGAAAAAGAGAATCTATCCAATAAAACAAGTTATCCTAAAACTGCTAGCTGTTTCTTTCTTAAGTTCCTTTATGTCAAAGAAATAAAGCATGGTTTTCTGCCAAAAATATCAAGCTCAAGGTTTTCTGGGGTAAAAGGCCCTAGGGCTGCCACCTAAACTGTGAAAATCCTTTGAATCTCATTTAAATAGCTTATACTGCAAAGGGAAAGCTAACTTTTGCATATAAGTATATTACACCTAGCCTCCATTTAGTTACAAATGCACTTGATCTACCCACTTCCTCCCAACATTAAAAATGTTGCATCTCTGCAAATGTCCCAATTTTATCATGCTAGTTCCATGCACTTTGCAGAAAAATGGTAGTATGACATCACAAAGCCTCATTTGTGCTGCAAGACTACATTTTTGTAGTTTCGTAAATTACCTTTATTGTATTAACACCTTCTGTAGCTGTCACACACTATTTAAACAGTGACACATAAAAGCCATCTGTCAAAATAATAGCTTTAACAACTGGTTACAACTACTGCTATCTGCATATTATATGAAAGCGAAGGTAGGCCATACCTCTCAACTGTCCCGATTTAGGCGGGACAGTCCCATTTAAGAGACGGTACGAATTAGCTTAGCACTTCAAAAGCCTTTAATTGGGAATGGGCTCTGCCGGAAAGACTAATGTTAGGGTAGGTGGTATGGGTAGGTGGAGGTGGACATATGCCAGAAATTAAAGTCATACAGAAAGCAGGGAAACTTGCAGGAAAGTTCCCATGGACAAATACAGTAACAAACTAGGTGGTGGAGGTTTGGGGCTAATTTAGAGGTGACCATAGTTAAACACCAAACGTATGTAGGAAAAGAGGCACACAAAAGCGTAAGTGGAACAAAGTTCACAAAATGGTAATGCTGAGTGCTGAAGCAAATAGAGCGTAAAAATCGTCTGTCCTCCATTACAACACTCACTACCGTGTTCCAAACTGCCTCTCTTAACAACGCTGTCTGTCGGGAGCATTATGGATTGGGTTTCTATAGGACACAAGCCTTCTATCATGGAATGATATATGTCAAGGAGTGCTGTAAAACTAGAGCAGTGGAAACACGTTCTATGGAGTGAGACAAATTTGGCCTTGCCAGGAGAATACTTCCTACCCAAATGTGTACTGCCAAAATAGTTTGATGGGAGGAGAAATAATGGTCTTGGGCTGTTTTTCATGGTTTGGTCTGGACTCCCTAGTAAAATCTTAATGTTACAACATACAATGACATTCTAGAGGAGTGTGTGCTTTCAATTTTGTGGAAACAGTTTGGTCAATGCCCTTTTTCTGTTTCAGCATAACAAATTTCCCCGAGCACAAAACATATTTAGTGTTGAAAAACTTGAATGGCCTGCACAGAGCCCTGACCTAAACCCTATCAAACACCAGCTGCAAGTCAGGCCTTAAAATCTAGTGGAAAACCCTGCCAGAAGAGTGGAGGATGTCATAGCAGCAAAGGGGGGGCGGGGGGGGGGGGTAACAACTCCACATTAATGCCATGGTTTTTAAATGAGATGTTCAAAAAGCAAATATGGATATGATGTTTGGGTGTCCACATACATTTGGCCATGTAGTGTATGTGCACACATCCTTTTTTGTCATGCGCACTGTGTAAATTATTATTTATACCAAAAACATGGCATACAACTAAATCTAAATGAGCTTCATTATGATCAAGTGCTTGGAGTTTTCTAGCCAGATTAATTTATCTTAGTAGCTACTTTAGCATGATCTCTGTAACTGTAGGCTCTTTACCACTGTATTTAATTTCACTGGCTTACACTTTTTTACTTCCTCACCTTATCTTGCAATATGGCTCAATTGCATGGTACACAATTTATCATTCCTACATACCGTTCTAATAAGTCTCAGTGCTACCATTGTGCCTCTTCCATTATTTCCTGTTATTAGCAGGTTAAACAATACACTATTTTGTATAACACTGTCAGGTTACTGTAGCTATCTGCTAATATTCGCAAAGTCCTATCTACACACGCGGTGTCTAACGTGTCTCGGGTTTCACCAGGAAACCCCTGCAAGGGAGTTTGGGTTAAGCTGCAAGAGACACACAAGTCGCGCTTCTCCAGATGGACAATCAGGAAGATAGATGAAGGTAGATAGTCAGGAAAACCGAGGTCAAGGCGTTCGGACTGCGCAGTACACAAGGAGGATCCAGAAGAGTAGTCAAACAGACTGGAGTCAAATAGCAGAGAGGTCTTGCAGAGCCAAAGAAAGAATCCCGAAGGAGAGTGAAAACAAGCAGAGTCAGGAACTATGGAATCAGACCAAAAAGAAGCGCAGTAAAATAAATTCCTGGAGACAGGATAGACCTAACACTCTGGCACCCTAATGGTGAGTCATCCTTAAATAGTGCTGAGGAGAGGGGAGTTTACCATTGGAGGTGATGTCAGCAGCCGCCGCCAGGACTCAGGATAGCAAACCATTGCCCAGCAACGGAACACGCATGCGCAGAGGGACCAGCTTTGTGCATCTGGTTGCCTGGCAGCCAGATGCGGCATACAGGAGCAGAGAAGGCATCTGTCCCTGTGTGGATGAAAGGGCACAGGGACGGTGCCTGGCATACATATGTGCTAAATG